>NW_015387810.1:87705-105192 GCF_001527695.2 Protobothrops mucrosquamatus | reverse complement strand
GGCATGAACTCCCACCTGGTCGTTAAGTTGCAGGCTGGAACACACTGGGTATTCAGCTTGTGATAATAGGCAAGGATTGATGGCTATGCGTCCTTCTTCTGTGACACTCAAAACTGGAAGAAAGCTCTAGTGGTGGTATAGGCTTGATTGAATTAAATTATCAAATTGTTGTAATGTGAAAAGAAAAGGAGAAAAAAAAATTTTTTCAAGGTGTCATGTGCAGATTGGTCACCAGGGGGCTCTGCTGCTCTGCTAGTGGGGCTGGTTGTGCCCCTGTCTCTTTATTGTATTAACACCGGTTGAAATTCCAGGCATTCCTGGGGGGGAGGGAGTGAGAGAGAGCAGCTTAATCGTTTAATTGCTCTTCCTTGACGACCAGTTGCTAAGGTAAGTGAACAAAGGGACGGGAAGAATTTTATTGCTCTGGAAAGGGCTCCTTAAGCTAGCAATCTCATGAAGAAGAAGAAGACGTGTTGTTTCTTCGTTACTCTTTAGACATAAAGACTTTAAACACTCAAGTTTCAAATCATTGATTTGCATTAGACAGGGTGGGAGACAGGCTCAAATCTTCAAAGCAGTGAAGAGTGCACAATAAGGGGGGGTGTTGCCCCAAGCTTTGAAGTTGCCAGCAGGGGAAAAAGGAGGGGGGAAACTGCCCGCTCTTTGATTTTAGGAACGCAGCCTTCACAGGCAAGAGTTTTGTTGTTTTAAAACTTGGCTTGCAGAGATGACAGTAAATAACAAGACAATGCTTCTGAATTACACCTTCAGTCCCTTCTAGTTACTTTCACATGCAAGAGAGTTTGCTTGCTTCTTTAAAATGTAGATCAGAGGAAAATTAATCTCATCAAATTGCTCTTGCTGGAGATCAGAGGAGAATTAACCACATAAATTTACTGTTCTGACCTAGACAGGACAACTTGCTTCTCTGTCCAATCTAAGGCAGACAGACCACTCGATAGAAATGATTTTAAAACAGATAAACGTTTATTGCAGAAGAAATACCTGGGTCCACGAGGTTATTCCTGGCTTAACATCTCTCTGTTCATTCCCATAGGTAAATTTATGTTGGATTTTCCCCTCTTCTCCCAAGCGTCACATGGTGGGGTGATCATGGAGTCTGCAGCTGTGTGGCTGCATGTGTTGCCAAAGAACAAAGGGACTAACGCCAGGCTAGTGTCCAGGGATGCCTATGAAGCTCCGCCCCTTGACCCTTGCACCCTCCCCTTGCCCTGTTACATAGGGACACACAGAGCTACACAAGACACACAGAGCCATGGTAAACATAGAGCTATACAAGGTTAAATGGATCTATGATCCAGAACAATCACAATACGTCACGTGACACAATCGAGTTTGACACCCATGATGTAGATGTTAAAAAGAAGGAATACCATTGAACTCTGAGAAATCTCACAGACCAGGAGTCTCAGATTTAATGTTCCCTACTTTACCAACACCGACGGGGATCAACCATGGAAACCTCCACAATACCTTTCCCATGCTTTCAGTGCCTGTAGCTGGTTCAGAGGTAGATCATAAAATCTTAGTATAAAGATAACAAGGATAGTAGCTCCTTTCATTGACATTGATTGATATTGATTAAATGCCATCATGTTGATGACCTTCCTTAGAGACAACACATATTCTCTTAGAGATAGCTCCTTCACAGAGTACTAACTTGGTCAAGTTTCATCTGGCTTTCTTCAATGGCTTCAGTGCAATATTTTTTAAAGAATATACCCCCTGTACTTCTTTTCAGGCAGAGACAGTTAGGATATGCAAAAAGATATCAGCAGCTTCCTAATTATTCCAAATTATTCAGCAAAAATTCCAAGATATACTAAAACAATGCAAAAACTGTCCTTTTCTAACTTAAACATGAAAATTACTTAGGTCAGCTCTTACTTTTCTACTTTTTTGTAGTCCCAAATTTGCCATAACAGTGAAAAATGATAATTGACTTGCCCTTGTGGGGCAATATAGATTTGTTGCCCCACTGCGTACAGTATTCTAATGGGGTATCAGTACAACCAATTGGAATATATGGTTGCTCCTGGGTAATAGCCCCTCACTGGTGATATGCATGGATGGGACAGGGTTGCAGCTTTCTGACCATTCTATGAGTTAGCTGAGATAGCAAAAGTGGACCGGCATGGCAAGGCGTAATGCCACAGAGGTAGATAGCCACAAATTTTTAAAAAGTAAAACAAAAAAGGAGCATTCTTAGATATTGCTTCCTATTTTTTAAATAATCAAACAGATGACTGTTTCCTCCAAATCTTAACTTGGCACTCATTCCTTCATTGTAAAAAAGATATTAAAGCATTCCAATCATGCATAATTCGAAAGTTAAGTTTGACCCAAGATTGTCTTCAGAGTTGGTCATCCTCTTATGAGCTGTTTTGAGAGGACATTATGACATTCCTTTAACATAAGGAAGTTAATACTTGTGAATAACCACATTAAGAAGCTGAATGAACAAAGCCCAAAGCAATTTTTGATGGACACATCATTCCTATTTCCAATTGGAAACTGTTTTCTTCAAGTGCAGATTAGTGATCTGATGTCTTATTTTTCCACTCTATCCTGCTATTGTTATGTACAAATAGAGTTAAGTTTGGATTTACCAAAGGATTTCTCCCTTTGGGACCATCCATGCTAATTACTCACTGTATTAATTCCAGTAGCTCTGGAATATTCTGTGCCTTTGGATGTGTAAATATAGAAATACACAATTAATATAAATTGTCACCTGTTGTTTATGTCTTTGTCTCCCTCTGCTTTGGCCTGCCTTAAAACGCATGTTCCAGGGTTCCAGTTAATTGCTTTGATGTTTGTGAAGTTTAAGAAATCAACATCAAACTATATATTTCACTAGCTAAACTGACTGTTTGCACTTCCTCTGGACTGGCCTAGGGATTTATATATCAGGTACAAACACACTGATTTTCCAACTATCAACTTTAATAATCACAGAGACAAATGAAGTTATAAAATTCATGGTCTGACTTTCAAGTCATTGTCAGAGTCCCTATACAGAAGTAAATTTTCAACCTTGCATACAATAGTATCGGTAACAACTCTTAGAAGCAGCAGAAAAATCGGAGAAGTCCTTACTAAGGTTGTTTATTTAAATTTAGACTCGGTTTTGAGTTATGAAGCTGCTTCAAAAAGTTTAGAAATTGAAGAACGTCTTGAAGAATTGCACAGCTCATGAGATTAACACAGAATGAACATGATACTGTATATTGGTTGTATTTAGAATGAAAAATACTTTTTCATCAATGAAACTATTGGCTAATTTTAGACATAAATCTTCCAATTTCAAGTTCCAGTGATGAGAAATAAAACAAAACATTTAGTCCACTGAAAAGATACGATAAGTGAGTTCTGTTGATTAAAGAAACTTAATTGCTACTTTCTCTCCATTTTTTCCTGGGCCATTCTTCATTCACCACCACAATAAATGCATCTGTGACCATAACATCTATTATAATGTGTTTTTCAGAAACAATTTGCTGTTAGGAAGCACTTTTTGAGGACAAAAATCAAAGCTCAAGGGATAAAATCATTGGAGCTTTCCCATTATTACAACTCATTATTCTCCTGAAAAATAATTTAAAGGCAGAAAAGAAATGAGCCGGGTTGCCTGAGAGTGCCCATAAGATGCTTTTTGGACCAGCCCAAGAGAGAAATTATCTCACCGTTTCTTCTTTCTTATGCTGCCCTTTGACTTCATGGATTGAAATTGTTTCAGATGTGAAGCCCTGCTGCCTTAAGCAAACCTTCGGATCCCAACAGAATGAAGAGTCAAATTATGTATCCATTAAACCTAGATCAGAGAGAAAAGGAAGGTGGTTTTTGAAATGTCACTTATTTATAGTTTGCACTGAGAAACCTAATAGTAGGTTAGCAGCTTTTCCAAAGAAGAAATGGACTCTTCTATGAAGATGCTGTTTTCTCTTCTCTTCATACTCTGCGTGTTATTTGCTACTGTGAAAACAAATAGTAAGTACATGTCACTGGAATTAGTCACTTTTAATACAGCTGTTTTTACACAAGGTAAAAGAGGAAAATTGCAAAATATTCATTACAATGTTTCAGTTTGCTTTAATCTTTAATATTGGATTTCAATGGAGAGGAAATGCCTGCGCTTCTGAGAATTTTCTTGTAAAGAGGCACCCTATTTGCATTGAGAGTTTTTTGGGTGGTTGCTGGTGTGATTGTCATTGTTACTGTTGCTGAACAATGTAGCTCATAATGCTCCCCCAGCTCAATTCTATACCTCCTCTAGAATCTGAAGATTTAGAACGTGAAGTGTCCCAATTATAATAGGCAAAACAAAAGTTAAAAAGTATAGCAACCTTAATTGGCTCGGAATGGATACATTTAAGAATCTAAATCCGTATATTCTGATCTAGACATTGTAGGAGGAGATCCATGTTAGTCTATAATAACCAAAACCCAGAAGGAATCTGGTGGCACATTTTCAGATTCAGATATTTTATTAAAAGGCATGCACTTTTCTGATGGCCAGCTTCTCCCAGTATAGAACTGCAGGAGATTAGCACTGACTCCCATCACTCACTCCCATTTGTTTTGATATAGACAAGGTCCTTTCACAGTCCAGCCACACTATGCATTTGATGAAGAATGCTGCAATTCATCAGAGCTTGTGCTTCTTAATAAGATGTGATAGGCAGAAGCAGTGCTACCAGAGTACAGAGAAGAGCAACAAAGATGATTAGGGGACTGGAGGCTAAAGCATATAAGGAATGGCTGCTGGAATTGGGTATGTCTAGTTTAATGAAGAGAAGGACGAGGGGGGACATGATAGCAGTGTTCCAATATCTCAGGGGCTGCCACGAAGAAGAGGGAGTCGAGCTATTCTCCAAAGCGCCTGAAGGCAGGACAAGAAGCAACGGATGGAAACTAATCAAGAAGAGAAGCAACCTAGAACTAAGGAGAAACTTCCTGACAGTTAGAACAATTAACCAGTGGAATAACCTGCCTCCAGAAGCGGTGAATGCTCCAACACTGGAAGTTTTTAAGAAGAGACTGGACAGCCATTTGTCCGAAATGGTATAGGGTTTTTTGCCTGAGTAGGGGGTTGGACTAGACCTCCAAGGTCCCTTCCAATTTTATTATTATTATTATTATTATTATTATTATTATTATTATTATTATTATTATTATTATTATTGTTGTTGTTGTTGTTGTTGTTGTTGTTATTATTATTCCTGATTATATTCTACTCTGTGACTTATTGCATACCGGTGGTCCTCGTTAACAACCATAATTGGGACAACTCCATTGCTAAGTGACACAATTGTTAAACAAGACAACATGTGATCATGATGAACATACAACCTCATTTCTGCCACGGTTGTTAAGTGATTCACCCCTGGTCACTAAATAGGACATCACATGACTATGAGTTGTGATTTGTTTCTGGTTTCTCGATTGACCCTGTTTGTTGGAAGCTGACTGTGCAATGCACTAATGGCAATTGCATGACTGTAGGTTGCTGTAATAGTTGTAAAATCCCACTAGTTGCAACCACGGGGATGCTGTGATGGTTGTAAATGTGAGGCCCAGTCACAAGGTTTCTTTTTCAATGCTGGCATAACTTCAAAAGGTCACTAAACAGAGCAGTTGTTAAGCAAGTACTTCCTGTAGTGTATTTTGATGAAAAGAGTTATATGAAACGTTGCCAGGCCACTTGTGCAGTGTTTATATATTTCATTTGTATATTGCTTTTTATTTTTTTTCCACCCAGATTCATCGGATCAAATTATTCTTTCATCTAAGCCTAGGAAATTTTTGCTAGCTTTAATCAATTCTACAAATGGGAATCTGCCAGACATCCACAATAAAGAAAGAAGTCCTGCTCTCTTTTCAGATGATGTTGAAACATATTTCACTAATCCATGGCTGACCCAGTTTCTCCCTGCAGTCGAGATTCTTGTGTTTGTTCTGGGTGTTCCTTTAAATGTTTTGGCTATTCATATTTTTGTGATGAAGACAAAGCTTTGGAAGCCAGCTGTGGTGTATATGATCAATCTGGCTTTTGCAGATCTGCTTGTGCTGAGCATTCTGCCTCTTAAAATTGCATACCTCTTTAGGGGACACAACTGGGTCTTTGGGTCTACTATGTGCCAACTGGTCACTTCTACTTTCATCTGCAACACGTATGGCTCCATTCTGCTGATGACAGGGATCAGCATCGATCGTTTCTTCGCTTTGGTTTGCCCCATGAAGTCTCTGTCCTGGCGCACAGCAAGACGTGCCTCTGTGGTCTGTTTTGCCATCTGGCTGCTCGCCATAGTGGCGGCGAGCCCATTGATGGTCTCTGATCTCACGCTGTGGATACCTCAGATGAACATTACAACTTGCTTTGAGGCGCAAAACATTTCTCTTTCTGTGGAATTCTTCAGTTATTACTTATTTGCCTTGTCTACTTTCTTCTTTTTTATCCCGTTACTAATCTCTACTGCTTGTTATATATGCATTATAAGGAAACTTTTTTTGTCTAGGTTTATGGTACAGTCAGGGAAGAAGAGACGCGCGATCTTCTTGTCCGCCGTTGTTTTGTCCACCTTTTTTCTTTGTTTTGGTCCAGCCAATATCCTGCTATTAATTCAACTCTTTTTTCCGTATGAACAGCTTCAGAGCATCTTTTTTGCCCACATGCTCAGCCTTTCCCTGAGTGTCCTCAACTGTTGCCTTGACCCCTTAATCTACTATTACGCCTCCTCAGAATGTCAGAGGCAGGTCTGGAGTCTTTTGTGCCCCAGAAAGCTGCTTCTGGATGGAAAATGTAGTCAAACAAGCTGAAGCACTGCACCCTCTCCCAAAGGCTTAGACCCTTCGTTTCCCATTTAGTTTTTTTATTGCTGTATCTACATCATGCATGCATTTATAATATTGCAAGTGTGAATCTAAATGTTCAATGTCCTATATCCTATACAGGGAGTCCTCAACTTATGACGACAAAAATTATATTGCTAAGCAAGACGGTTGTTAAGGTAATTTTGTCCCACTTTATGACCTTTCTTGCCACAGTTGTTAAATGAATCACTGCAGTTGTTAAGTTAGTAACATGACTGTTAAGTGAATCTGGCTTCCCCATTGACTTTGCTTGTCAGATGATCACAAAAGGTGATCACATTTCCTGAAACAATGCAACCGTCATAAATACGTGCAAGTTTCCAAGTGTTCAAATTTTGATCATGTGACCATGGGGATGCTGCAATGGTCGAAAGTGTGAAAAATGATGTCACTTTTTCAGTGCTGTTGTAACTTTGAACGGTCACGAAATGAACGGTTGTAAATCGAGGAGTACCTATACAGCAAGAATATACTCAGCATGGTTAAAAAAGTCAAGATGGGGACCACGACTGCATAATTGAAGCTCTGCCTCTTTTTTATATGTGTTGTTTGTGCAGTTGTGAATATCAGCTAAGTTATTTCAAATACCCATCCAACTTAATAACAAATTAGCTTACTTGCCAAAGGCATTTATATACATTTTCATAAAAACACATTAATCCTTTTCAGTGTAAATAACAATATACAGTACAGAACACAGAAAATGAGTAAGACATAGTAGGCAAAAAAAAGCATTGTAAAGGAAGAAAATAAGAGAAATGGAAATAGAGAAATTTAGTTTAATGCAGCACCATTCACTCAAAGGGACCTTGGCTGTCTTCCCTTGCAAGCTATTCTTGCTTGCATCACATCCATGCACTGCTTCTTTCCATACCTTTTGATGCTTTCACCTCTGTCTCTTTCAGCATCTTTAATCAGAATACAGCTGAAAGGGACCTTGGAGGTCTTCTAGTAGTCCAACCCCCCCCCCCCAAGCAGGAGACCCTATACCATTTCAGACAAGTGGCTGTCCTGTCTTTTCTTAATAACCTTGAGTGACGAAGCACCCACGACTTCTGAAGGCAAGTTAGTTAATTGTTCTCACTCTTAGAAAGATTCTCCTTAAATTCAGGTTGCTTCTCTCCTTGATTAATTTCCATCCATTGTTTCTTGTCTTCTTGTCTTCTTTTCCTTTAGAAAATAAGTTGACTCTCTCTTCTTTGTGGCACCCCCTCAAACACTGGAATACTTCTACCATGTCACCCCTAGTCCTTCTTTTCTCTACACTGAGCCATATCCAATTCCTACAACTGTTCTTCATATGATGGAATTGATGAAATACATTTCATATCTCATCAGTTCCATCCCATCAGAGCTTTCTCAGATTTCTCCTTCCTCTCAATAAAATATCATTCAGATATCTACTTGGTGGTTTGGTCCTGTTATTCCAAATATGCGACAGCAACCTACTTTCGTAGCAGAAACCCAATTTTTTTATTCAAATTAAATTAGTTAGTATGAAGATCTGAAATCTAAAACTGAAACTGTTGAGGTTTAGGGTTGACCCTGTGCCTCTGAGACAGTTGTATAAACTGATTGATTATGTGAATCAAGTCAGTGTCGACTCTTAATAACCACACAGATTTCCTCCATGATATCTGTATAAATATTTGTATGTAAATACAAAGGCCATGGGCTGCAACAGACTACTTGGCCTGCTATTTTATATGCCAAAACAACTGAAATATATTGCCAAAAAATTAAGAATATATTGTAGGGCAGTTATCTTTTTTAACGCATTCTCCCTAGTCTAATTGGGCAAGTTCCAAAATTTGAGAAACACATAAGAATCTATTTATAAAAGACAATTTGAGCAAGAAATTGAGAACAGTAGAGAAGTTGGCTTTCCATACCAAATACCAAATAATCTGAGCTCCAAATGCCAAGCAGCTTGCATTTGCACAAATATCTTCCAGAAACACATCCAGGCTCCTCTCCTCACAAAGGAGATTCACACAACACCCCCCACACACTTCTTTGATTAATATGATAATCTCAAAGTCTTAGTTTGATCCCACCATTATCCCTGAATTACAGGTAGTTGTCAACTTACAACAGTGTGTTTAGTGAATGTTCAAAGTTACAGTGGCATTGAAAAAAGTGACTTATGACCATTTTTTACAAGTATAACCTTGTAGCATCTCCATGATCATGTGATCAAAATTCAGATGCTTGGTAACTGGTTCATATTTATGACCGCTGCTGTGTCCCAAAATCATGTGATCCTTTTTGTGACCGTCTGACAAGCAAGGTCAATGGGGAGTTCACAGAGTATATTTCTAATGAGGCAAGTAGTTGCTTTAGTTGTGCAAGATTTCTGTCCATAGGTGACGAGTAATAAAGGAAACTGCTAGGAAGTAACTGCGGTCTTTGTTGGTTTTTGACAGGAGAAGAACCAATAAGTGATGAGGTAACTTCAGGATAAGAATTCTATGTTTATTACTTTGGAGTGGCAATGGCAATATTTTAAATTATATATATTTAACCCTAAATTACACTTAGAGGAAATTAAGCTACTTTTGGGCCGAAAGAGTGTGGGAGCTAGTTTTGCCAAAGTCAGGTTGTCAGCCAAAAGATTGGCTGGGTATGGGAACCCAGTGTGAAGAAGACAATGTCCTGGGCATGATCTGGAAGAGTGTGGGAGGCTGACAGTCTCCCTGTTACTTCCAATCTCCCCTTCTGGCCCTTAGATCTCAATCCATCCATCAGCAAACCACGTGCCTGGAGCCTCTGGCTTCCAGCTGCTATTTCAGGTCTGCCTTTAATAAAGCTTATCTTGGCAGCCCTTACATTACTGAACCCTGGTTGGAGGGAAAGGTCTCCCTCTCTCTCAGAAAGGAAAATAGGTCTGTATTAGCACAAATGATTTTAGTTATGACCTCCAGTTACTTAGGAATACTTTTACTCATTGTATTGCTTCATTCAATGTTTTCATCCCAATTATGTATTAGGATGCGATATGTCATTCAAAGTCAGCAGACTGGAGCAGCCTGTAAGCCCAATAAATATATAAATATCAGTGCTTTATAGTGTCTTCTAGAATGTTTCTAACAATCTATTTCTGTGCCAAATAGTAACATAGACAGATTTTATATCAATTCACTAATGGCTGGGGGATGCTATACAGACATAATAAATCACTCATGTGGAAAAGACCTTCAGTCTGGCTGAACCACTAAGACAGCCTGCTCAGTAAGTGCTAACTTTTCTGAGGCAAAGCAAATCAGAACAGGGCGAGATGATGCTGGTTTGTCTGTCTACCACTAGATGGCAATGGCACAGATGCATATTACAAAAAGACTTACAGTAATACTGTAATTCTACAGTACTACCGTACTGTAGATAACAACTGAATGCAAAGTTTCAAGCAACATGGACAGTTATATGATGCCAGTTCTCTAATTTACATTGGGATTTCCTTTCAAGCCAGAGGAGAAGAAATTAAAAAATGCACATATTTTTTCCAAGATTTGGTGACTGGGAAGGCCACATAGCAGAAAGTCAATTCTCATTAAAGGTGTTTCTACATATGGAGGTTCTACCTATCTTGTCACCTAATTTGCTCAAATCCTTATAGTATGGGAATTGCTAGACCAAAGTTATATTAATGTCGTAAAAACATCCTTCTGAAAAAGGAGAAGATACTGAACTAGATAGGTCCATGTGTAGAACAGAGGGAGGCAGAAACAACTAAATGTTCTTTTTTGTTTTATTTTTGTAAGCTGGATACACATCTCTTATTTACCAAGGAAGGTCTCTATTTTCTGATGTTTCTCCCTGATTAAACATAACCCTGCTTGCAAAGGTCTCTTGATACTGAGACTCCATCATTGCAGGCTACTGGCAAAGCTGGCTAGAAATGATGAAAGTCAGAGTCCAAGAACATCTGGAAGTGATTATCTCAGCTTCTCTTGCCAGAAGTTAATTTTCTCTGGGAAGAAAGAGTGGGATGGAACCACCTAGATTTTTTTCCTCCAAGGCAGCAGTTCTAAATAGATTTACTTTTAAACAAACATGCTTTAAACTAGGCTGCAATACAATAATCTCTTAAGTCATTTTTTAAAATATGCTCCTTATCTGTCAGATTCATAGGAAAACTCCTCACATACTTGCCATTGTTGAATATCCATGTTTGCTAATAGTTTGTTATAAAGCATACATTCAGCATGCTTTGGATTTTATTTTAAATCTATTTATTGAGATGCTCTGCTTCCAAAGCCAATATAAACCTGACTCTTGCAGAGACAATAAATGAAGCATTATTGCATCCTTCCCCAGCTTGGTCTCTTTCAAATGCTTTGAATGACACTTCCAACATCAGATCCAAGTTTACAGAAAATGGTAATCCATGTCTACACAAGATATACATATAGATTGTCTTATAGGAGGCAAGACTTCATCACTATAAATGATGAATTTCAGAGTTAATGTGAGGCTAGAAGCATTCTGAGCAGTGGTCTGTTTTTCATCACTTAACAAAGAAGGAAGGCCGCAAGTTCAACCCCTTCAAGTATTCACTGAAGTATTTATTTATTGCTGTTTCAATCATGTCTGGCTCTGAGTGGCTTACAGACCTCCAAAGACAAATAAAATTAAAAATAATATATAACAAACACCCCTTCCTCCCTCCCTCCCTCCCTCCCTCCAAAGAACTAAAACATGTACAAACCATTTCTAATTAATGGCAAGCCTAAAGAATTTACAAGTGTGTGCATGTTTGTGTGTGTGTGTGCGCATGTGCGTGTGTAATATTTTATATTTTTATATTTATAGGAGTTAGTGGGTAGGGAAAGCCAGCATTTAAATAAATGCATGTTTAATTATATCCTGTAAAAACTTCTAGAAGATGGTAGGAAAGGATGGTCATAAATAAATAATTCCTCAAAGTAATCTAGTCCTGAGTTATTTAAAGCCTAATATATCCTAAACTTAATTTGGCAGGAGAGTGGCAATTTGTGCAGTAGCTTTACCATAAGCTTAACATCCATAGAATTATAATAAAATAGACACTCACATATTTCCCATTGCACAGAAAATAAAAAATATTCAGTGTCTGCATTTTGGATAACATCAATCTCTTTCTCATTTGCTGTCAGGAACTCACAGCAAATGAATTTAAACTTATCAGAAAGGGAATTTCCCAAATGCATTTCTGGATGGCATCTTATCAATGTGACATCATTACTCTAGGTCTGGTTCCTATTAACATTTAACAGCTGTTGTATTCTGCCAGGCCACCACCCTAGAAATAAACAAACTGTTGTGATCATATAAAGAGATCCTCGTAATTGATTAAACGCTTTTCTGTTAGATGAAACAGCACGATGCAATGACTGTTGACCTTTTTGGCTTAAACCCATCTTTCTCTTCTGCAAGTGCTTTATCCTTGATAAGCTAGTCCAATTTCCAATAAAGGTGCTTGGAACAGAGTTTACCAATTTTGCTTCTGAGCCAAATTAAATGATAATTTGCTGGGTCACATTTGTCTCCTTTTGACCAAAGCTGGCATTTGATAAATACAAGCTCTGACCAAGCTCTTCTGTTGAGCCTAGACTAGCACTTTTGATTATGAGAATATATGAAACTACTTTAACATGGGTCAGATCTACCTCCTCAGGGTGCCTTTCAGTATTATTTCTTATTCAAAACCAAATCAAAGAAGTGTGTATTGTAGTACCTCCCTTTTTTTTAAAAAAAAATAATTGAACATCAATTCCACAATTCAACTTTTGTTAAAAAAAAAAAAGTTCCATCACCTAAATTGGCAAATAAATCTGTGTCACTTCTAATTTTCACTGACGTCACATATATCTTATTTTCCGTGCAAATTAGTTTAAGATCGGACTTATTGTGAAAAGAAAAGACTAAGAATCTAAAAGGCTAAAAGACTAATGATCTAAAAGGTTTGAAAGTTGCAATCCTGCTGGAGGATAAATGGCACTCGAGGAGACCAAAGACACTGAAATATCTAAGAGTTATTTGCTTGCTCTCAAAGTGTACACATACATAACACACATTTAAACCTACACCCTTACATATAAGCAACATATAAATATTAATCACTGTCCATCTTGAATATATAAGGGAAGGAGGAAGTTTTAGAGTTCACAAGGTTACTACTGTATGGAACAAAACTGTGACTGAATTTGAAACTTCCATGGTGTGGAGCAGAGGTCCCCAACCTTTTGGGCACCAGGAACCGGTTCCATGGAGAGAGGTTTTTCTGTGGACGGGAGGATGTGTAGTTTTATGTGCTTCCTGCATCTCGTGGATGCAGCTTTGCTTGTTTGTGGGAAGCTGTTGTGGAAAGTTGAAAATGAGTATTACATGATTGCAGATGACTGCGACAGTGCTAAACAGCAGCAGTGCTAAAGTGGCAAAAGAATTATCAAATTTCATTCCCTCCGGAATAATGGGTCCCTGCATTCTGAAGGTTAGCTCACTTGAAGTACCTTTGTTGACAAAGTTTTGCCTTATGATGTAACATTTCACCCAACTGAAGGTTACAAAGTATTGAACAGGCATGAGAGTTTTAATAGTATATAGATACTCCAAGCTTAAAACATAAAACTAGAATTTTGAACTTTTCTATATATAATTGTTTTGGGAATTAAAACCACTTCTATATTACAATAAAACATATTCCTGTGATCCATTGGGATTCACACTCAACTTGAAGATTTTACCCTTTACAGAAAGTGAGAAACATATTATTGGGGGGCTTTGGGTGAAGAAATGGTGAACTGAAGACAGCTCTGGTTTTAGCAACCATAGCAGATAACTACAGCGGAATGAGGACCTAGAGAGTAGAACAGATATTTGTAATTCCTCTCCAGACAAGGAGATAACTTGAGATCACCCACAAGTGGTCCAGACAGTTGCTCCTCATGAGAGTGAGTTTAGAGCTCTGAGAGACAAGGGAATGCCATTTTTTCTCAAACCATAGAGTACCTTTTCAAAGGACACTGAATTTGCATACTGCCTTCTCTAATCACTTTTAGAAATTCAGTTCTTAGGGACTTTGAATTGACATGTTTTATAGCACGGGTAAATTTCCTTCAATCCTTAGCAAAATACATTTTAAATACAATTACAAGGACTTATTTTCTTCTAGAATAAATAGTAAAAGGGTAATTAAAATTTTGGTTTTAGAAAGTTACAAACAGATTAAGGATCCACTTGGATTTAAAATAAGATCTGAAACCTTCCAATAGGAAAATGCTGTTGTTTTAAATTCTTTAAAAAAATATATAGGATGAATGTTGGATACTGGAGGGAACCAGAAAGATTACAATTAAAGGAGAACAACATTTAAAGTGGAGTTATAAATACAGAATACTTTAGAAGAGCAAAATACCTTAACATTAGACATATTAAAGGGTATTTATGAACAATAATGTACAAATTAATTTTAGGAGTGTCTGGCATTATGGATAGGCTATGTTTAAAAGATGTAATGGAAGAGGAACTAGTTTTACTGGACAAGAGTGAGACTGATCTGAAAGTAGGTTTAAAAATGATAGGCTACAAGAATGATTTGGAAAAGGATGCTACATTCAATATGTCATAATAATTGAACGGAACACACAAATAACAAATTAAAAGGTTGACCTGGATAACTTCCCTATAGTGGATTTACAAAAGCAACTTTCTAAAGAATTTTGTGAGAAGAAAAAATGAAAAGAAATCAAGATCTATAACATTATTTGAAGGATTTAAAGATCAAGATTATAAAAAGTAAAAGGAAGGAATATAAAGTTGGTTTAGTTGATCAAGATTAAAATAATACATTGCTATCTCTAATAACCCTTAATGAGTTTTGCTAACCAGGACTGAATGATGAAGCTTTAATGATTTGTTTATAGATAAGAAATGAGATATGGAAAGAAAAGATAATTTGTTGTATTTTAAAAGATGACAAACTACTAAAACTGTTTATACTTATGATGATGAGAAAGTCATTTCTTTATAATTTCTTTTCTTTTTTTTACTATATTCTTTTGTTTCTTTTTTCTTCTCTTTTGCATTTTCTATTTTTTTAAAGTTTGTGTTAGTTTTTCATTAAGTGCAATGTTTAATAAAATTATTATAAAAATTAATTGCCCTGGGAACTCATTCAGCTCAATTATAGTCTAAGAGGCTTGGGAGTAAGGAATAAAATAACCTAACCTAATTCAGTGATATGTTAGGGTGTTCCTGTCTTTTGTCATAAATGTTATTAGCTTTGTAATGTTTGAATGAACAAAATAAATAACACATTTTTTAAAAAAAATAACAACAGAGTAATTTCTTTATTATGGCAGCTGTTACTTTTAGTAAGCAAGGAAAGTTGCTTAATTCTAAACTGACCAGAGAAGTCAGGCAGACAGCTTAGCTGTCTACTCATAGTTTAAACATTTAAACAGAATGATAGCAGAATTAGTCATGCTGAAGAGGGATTAATCAGCTAAACTCTAACTAAACAATGATGTAAACCTCTGAGGATTTTAAAGCCAAATTTATGAGTTGTCCTTTTCTTCAGAATATCTAGATCGGGGAACCACAAGCAGGTGTCTGAGTTGTGCATTACACAACAGCACCATGATGGGAGCGGGGCACCAAAATAAAATTTAAAAATTAATATTTCATTCCAAACCCACCTGTATCTGCTCATGTACTTCAGATTTCCTCCTTCCAAAAGGAGTATATCAATTCAGAAAATTCATACATATTGTCTGTTAACATCTTCTAGTGCACATATTGTGGCAGTTTTAGGAAATTCAGCCTAACAAATATGAGCTGTGCTGAATCTTTTCCTTTTCTTTTTTTGCCTGGGGCACCACAAAGCCTTTTTTGCACAAAGGAGTCTTATAAATCAAATAACGTACCAGTAGAAAGCCATTGTGAGCTGGATGTTCATTTCCTATTTTTGTTATTTCACTTGGCAAACCAGGGGTTGGGAACTATGGCCCCTTTTATGACTTGTGGACTTCAACTCCCAGAATTCCTAAGCCAGAATTCTCTATCTCAGTTGGACATGTCTTCACTGGTGGAGTCAAACCCGTATTAGAATATCCCAGGTTGCTGTTTGTTTTATGAATCCAGAACCCAACATGGCTGTTTTGAAGATCAGAAAAGATGGGCTGGCTCAAGAATTCTGGGAGTTGAAGTCCATAAGTCATAAAAGGGCCATAGTTCCCCATCTCTGTGGTAAATGGTCATCTGTTTTATCTACCAGGAGCAAAAAGAACTTCTCCAGACAGGGGAAGATTCATTGTTTAAAGCAGGAGGAGTTTCTACTACTGGTACTCATACAACTGCTATCCCCACCCCCACCTCCCCCTGCCAGTCTTTTCTCAGCAATAGCACCCCCATCATCTACTCTCAAGACCAGCTTCCCTTGCAAGGTCTGGGGGAAGAGAAAGTCCTCAAAGCAATCTAGGGTGATCAACAGGGGATAAGCCAGTCAGAAGAGGCCTGTCCGATAGACCTAATTACGTGCTGGGTAGTGCATTGGGAAGCAGAAGGGGATGGTGATGGTAACAATAAACTATCTCAGTTGGTCATGTGTTCACTGGTGGAGTCAAACCCATATTAGAATATCCCAGGTTGCTATGAATCCAGAACCCAACATGGCTGTTTTGAAGATCAGAAAAGAATTAATACATATAACATTTTTATATATACCAGGATACCCAACCTTGACAAATTTAAGAGTTATGGAGTTCAACTCCCAAAATTCCCCAGCCAGCTGGGGAATTCTGGGAGTTGAAGTTCCCAAATCTTAAAGTTGTCAAGGTTGGACCCCCATATACAGTATATACCATTTCTCAGTATGAAAATCTTCTCCTAATATAGGTACCACATCTTCTATGAAATTTACATTTTTATATTTATTTATTTATTTATTTATTTATTTATTTATTTATTTATTTATTTATTTATTTATTTATTTATTTATTTATTTATTTATTTATTTATTTATTTATTTATTTATTTATTTATTTATTTATTGAATTTATATACTGCCCTATCTCCCTTACGGGACTCAGGGCGGTGAACAGGCGATAATAAAAACCACGATAAATATACACAAATTTCTGTTCTAAAATCAAATTAAATAACAGGCCTGCTCTAAAAATACCCCATACAAAACCCCCACTAAAACATAATCAAACTACGCCAGGCCGGCTGCACGGAATAGATGGGCCTTCAGGGCTCGGCGAAAAAGGTGCAGGTCCGCAACTGTACGTAGGTCGGGGGGTAGGTCATTCCAGAGGGCAGGAGCTGCCACAGAGAAGGCTCTCCCCCTGGGGGTCACCAGCCGGCATTGTCTGGCCGACGGCACCCTAAGGAGGCCCTCTCTGTGGGAGCGAACTGGTCGAAGGGAGGTGTTTGGTAGGAGGCGGTCTTGCAAATACCTAGGTCCATTGCCACGGAGCACTTTAAAGGTTGTTACTAACACCTTGAAGCGCACCCGGAAGGCCACAGGCAGCCAGTGCAGCTCGCGCAGGAGAGGTGTTACATGGGAGTATCTAGAGGCCCCCAGGATCCCCCGCGCGGCCGCATTCTGAA
>NW_015387810.1:59644-87594 GCF_001527695.2 Protobothrops mucrosquamatus | reverse complement strand
CAAGTGAGGCACCTCGAGGTCGACCTCTGCCCCCCTGCCAACACAAATTACGACCGGTCCGAGAGGTAGGAGGAGAACCACCTAAGACGGTGCCCCCCAAACCCAACCCCCCTAACCGGTGCAACAAGATACCATGGTCGATGGTATCGAAAGCCGCTGAGAGATCTAACAGGACCAGGATAGAGGAGTAGCCTCTATCCCGAGCCCTCCAGAGATCATCAACCAACGCGACCAATGCCGTTTCCGTGCTGTCCCCAGGCCGGAAGCCGGACTGGCGCGAGTCTAGATAGACAGTTTCTTCCAGGTGCTGAGGGAGCTGTCGTGCCACCACACTCTCAACAACCTTCGCAAGAAAGCGAAGGTTGGAGACAGGACGGTAGTTGGCCAAAACAGCCGGGTCCAGGGAGGGCTTCTTGAGGAGGGGCCTCACCACCGCCTCTTTCAAGGCAGCCGGCAAGAACCCCTCACTCAAAGAAGCGTTGACGATTCCCTGGAGCCAGCCTCATGTAACCTCCCGGGAGGCCAGTACCAGCCAGGAGGGACACGGGTCCAGTAAACATGTGGTGGTGTTCAGCCGTCCCAACATCCTGTCCATGTCCTCGGGGGTCACAGGATTTTTATCATGGCAAGAACTGTTTCATTTTCCAGCTAACCAAGAAAATAGGAATAGCTATGTAAACACATCTGCAGGCAAATACATAACTTGTCTAAATATAGGCAGCAAACTTCTTCAGACTTGCTTTGAAAATGGTGATCTGCTGAAATTGTTAGAAGATAAACTAATGGTTGTAAATCACACATCACATAGAAAATATTCCTTTGTTCTTGTTCTATGTGGAACAAACAGTTCAGATCTGGACCTCAAGATAGCATATCTTGATTTTTTAAAAATCATAATCTGACAACAGATTAGAAAAAGCTTAAAATATTCTAATAAACATTCTTTAAGCAAATTGAAGATTTTTTTCAGTCTAATACTTTCATTTTAGCAGAGTTTTTAAAAATTAAAACACATTTTCTTATTTAATAATTTAATAAATCAGGAGAAAATAATTAGCATCTGTATTTAAAAAAAAACAAACATAAATAAATTGCAAGTTTAAGTGCCAGCGTGTTTCCATTCTGCAACATTCCTTGACAAAAAATGCTTTTTGTATGATGAGAGAGTAGACTGTAATTCAACCAATAAATGAATGATAAGTTTGTTTCTCCCTTTGCTAAATCCATGGATATAAAAGTTTTGCTTATGTGAGGAATGCACATCTACTCTACTTAAACATTTGGAAAGAGCATCAGAGTTATTACAAAGCACAGAAGAATATTTTTTCAATGTTGATATCTTGAGGTAGGATATATAAATTAGAACAGAGCATATAGTCATGAGTTCTATCTTTAAAATCTGTCTCAAGATAGAGCTGCAGACTGAATGCATTAGTGATTCATGATGTTATAGATATATAGTAAGATTACATCAACCATTCAGTAAAGTAATTATTGTTCCCTTCCCAATTCTGATGACATAATTGATGCAATCTTGTTTTCCAGTTGGATTAGATCAACCGGATGCAAAAATGAAGGAATAAGTTCTTAAATTCAGCTTTCTTTATAATTTAAATGTTATTGATAGCTTTTCTGTGCATAGTTTGCTCTGGATCTTTGCCATCTGCTAACTTTTAAAATATGCATAATTGTCTTATTTGGGGATTTTTTTTCTTCATACTACATGAATCAGCAATTAGGAACAGAAATCTACATTTGATGGAAGAAAGGGAATAGATTGTGGGGTCAAAATAGCAATTTTTTATCCAAAACAGATCTGAGAGCAGATACAGTACATTTTTAAAAATCCATTACAGTTAACCTGAAAAGAAACAAGTAATAAACTTAACAATTGTGTCAATTGAAATAAAGTCACTATGGAATGACATCATTTCAAAGTTTAACATTTATATTTCTTCAGTTATTTGTTTCACCATCTTCTGAAGAATTATATGCACTTGAGAATGGCTCTCCTAGCCATTCTTTTTTGCAACATGAAGGGGGGGGGGAGAAAAACATTTTACAAATTAAGTTTTATAATTCTGCAGCTTTTCCTTAAATTCTAGTGAAACTGACAGGACTAGTCTTGTAATTTCATGGGCACTTCCAGAAGATGCTGTTGGAAATGTTCTTCTGGATGTTGTACCATTCTCAATTTCCATGTTTTCCCCCTTATATAAAATATCTCCATGAAACTATTGATCAAGGCAATGTAGAGTTGTAGAGTTGTGTTCAGCATAGACATATTAAAGTAGTACTAGTCAACAGTAAATAAATTGTATAAAAACTAAAAAATTGAAATGTAATCCATATAACAGTAACAGACAGCTACTGGGTGGGTCCAGAGAAATGGAATTCATTCTGTTTTGAAGGATTCCTGAAAAATAAAATCCAAAGTTAAAACATACTCATAGATCCATTACTGTTGTTATAACTTCAAGTGACCTCTGTAAGTAGCTCTTACTAGTTTAGTCTGGTAATCCCCGTTTAGAAATGTATAATTTGACTCATGCTCTGGTAACCCTCTTGTTTTTACTACTGTAATAATGCCTTCTACATGGGAAAAAATGTGGCAAATTTTTTATTAGAATTAAATATTCTGAATGGCTTTCACCAGCTCTTAGTTCGTTAGTCAGGTTCAAAATATTGGTTTTGAGTTATATAGGTGTTTATGACATAAGATCTGAGGACCTATGGTACATTTCTTCCTTATGTATCAACACATGTCCTAAATTCCTTAATTGAAGTCCTGCTCCAAATGTCTTCCCATTCTGGCACTGCAAGGGTGAATGCTAGTGCCAAAGTCTTCTTGATCATAGTGTCTCAAATACAGATTTATTTTCCAAAATGAAATTTGATTAGCTGCAATCTTAGCTATTGTAAACTGACTAATTACATCCCCTCCAAAGGAATTCACTTGCGTGTGTGTCTGCATGTCTCTTTGCCTTCCAGCTGGACTTAAGTGCCACTCTACTGCTGTTGCTCTCTGTCAAAGGTTGGTGTATTCAGACATGTTTTATTTTACCAAAGAGAAAAGGAAACCTTTGGTTAAAGTAACTAGATTCTTTCTCCCAACATCTTTGTTTAACAAAGGAAATGAAGAGATAATGAAGATAATGGAAAGAAAGTAGGCTAGCTTAAGATACCTGTGTGATTACATCCCAATCAAACGACAAATGAGTCAATATTACCTGGGTTGTTGGGGCAGTTTTTACAACTAATACATTTTGGGGTAGGAAAGGTTTCAACCCACAGGTTTTCCCATTTTCATTTCCTGGTTAGGCAGTTCCTTTAAAAATGTTACATTTATTTCCAGATTTCCACTAGTAGTTTTCTTTTTTTTTCAATTCAAAATGGAACTTTTATCATTGATTTTCAACTATTATTACATGCGACTCTGGGGGATGCAAAAAGATGGTTCTGGGGCACTGATGTATAGCCTGGGAAACTGTGGGACTTAAAATCCACACATCTTAAAGTTGTTGGGTTGACAGGCAGACCAATTTTACTGTAAATGTTATCGGAGGTAAAAATTGCGCAATAGGCTAAAATGCGTCTGAAGGCAGCCGATTATCCACAACAGAAAAAAAGAAAGTTTTTAACAGTTTGCAGTAAAGGAGATGCCACGCCAGACAACTCTTCCCTTCGGGCGCCATCGCGGCTCTTCCCTTTCCAGGAATCTCCCGGCGGGAGGCAGCGAAGGAAAGCGGCGTGGCCCCATTTAGCGTTGATTATTAGACCGGAGTGTTCCGTGATTATAGACACGGATTCTCTTCATTGTTGTTTCGGGTCGTTTGGGTGATAAAAACATTCCATAAAAAACGCACAGAGTTTTTTTTCCCCCTTTTTAATTCCAAGCAGGTTCCAAGCAGGTAGAGACACAGGTCTAACTTGCCAACTGGCGCCCGCGACTCTCGGTGTTCGCGGCTCCCCCCCGGGCTCTCCTGCGCGGCGCTCTCGGCGCTCCAGGAGAAGGAGACGCTTGCCAGCCCGCCGCCGGGCGAAACTCGTGCCTTCCCCGCCCCTCGCAGGCTCAAAGGGCACCTGGCTGGCGAGAAGGGGCGAGGCTCCGCCTCCGCCGCCCTCTCCTTTTCCAGGCTGCAGTGAAACTCCGGTGAAACTCCCGGGCGCCGACAAGGGAGGAGGTGGAAAGTTCTTGTGTCGCTGCCGCGGCGATCCAGAGAAGCCCTGCTTGCGGATATGGGGCGCCTCTGCCAGCCTTGGCTGGGGGTCCTGGTCTTGGGAGGAACTCTGGCCGTCGCCTCTGCTACAGGTGCGAAGTGTGAGCTGCGCTCGGGAAGTTTTCGCCCTCTCCCGTCTTCTTTTCCATCGAAGCGGGGGCTCCCGCATTTCGGGACCGCTGGGGAGGTCGGCTGTTCTGGGAACATGCTGGGCGTGTGTCCCCCCCCCCAAGGGGCTGCTGGGTGGGTGGGGGGGTGTTTGGTCTCTCAGCAAAATGGCTGCCGTGGGGATAGGACCAGGGCCAAAAACCTGTTTTATCAGAATGGCTACCTGCTCTTTCCCTTCTGCTCCTACTCCCGATGCCTAACCCACGGCGAACTTTTTCTTACTTTTTTGCTGATCCTGATGCTTTTGGGATCCGCAGGAGGACAGCTTAGCGAAGATCACCCTTCTTTTTCTTTTGTGAGAAAGGTTAGGGACCTTTCTTGGGAATAAGATGCTGGATCTGGTGGTGGTCCCAGCTTCGTTCCCCATTTCCTTTTTCAAAAAGGAAAATGCCAGATAGGATAGGAAACCTGAAGGGCACAAAGGGAAATTCTTTAGGTGTACGGCTGTGCTCTGGGCACCCCATTGGGAATTTAGCTTGACATTCTAGGCAGTAGGAAAGGTTATTTTGTAATCAAAACAGGAGTAACTTCATTGGAGCTTACCTTGCTGTAGTGATGTTATAATTCACTGAAGCTTTTTTGTTTTTGTGCTTGATAAATTGAAGCTTAACCTGATGGATGACGCAACCTAGTTCCTAATAGAAACAGGTTCTTTAGAGCAGAAGCAAAAGTTTGTTTTTTTAATCTCTAGTTACAAAGGCTAAGAGCAGAAGTTCAGGAAACTCTTTCTGCCTTGATTGCTTCACTTGAGAAGTCTCAGCTCAGTGCTTGAAAAACTGACTTGTAGCAAACTAATACCTCTTGTACTTTGATTGTTAGTGAAAAGATCTAAAGAGTTTATTATTTCAAAAAAGCCACTAATTTTTTTTTCTTACAAGCTTAGGTTGAACATTGTTGTTTTCTTGTTGCCTATATACTTAACTATGGTAGCTCAGGACAGAACTATCTGTTTTCCAGTAATTGGTTGTTGTAACATGTGAATATGTAACATGTGAATATGTAACGTGTTCAGAATAGCATAAGAAGTCATTCTTATAAAGCTATCTTGGCTTATGATATAATTTTGTAATTTGATTAGTTGGGCAGTGGTGCATTCTTTTGGAGTTGGAAGAAGAAAGAAGAATATATCTGTGGTTAAACTGATATTTCTAAGTCTCCATGATTTGGGGGAGTTCCTGGAGGATCAGTGCAATTCATATGTAATAACTTTATCAATGAAGGCAGTATTTGCAGTTTAATACTCAGTATTACGCTCGTTAACTTGCATTAATATGAAATGGTGAGAAAGGATGAAGAGCTAGGGATTCTGAGGTATTATTCTACAGAGCAAAATAACATGGAATGTATGTGGTGATCCTAAATTGCTCAACATGAGAAGAACCTAAAATGCCCTTCTTAGATGAAGAAGATGCATCTTTGCCTAATAAGGATTTCCTCTCTGCTTACGACAAAGTACATACTTTCTACATAAGGGAAATAGTTCCTGTTTTTCCATCCAAGATACTTTCAAGTGGGTACTCTACAAAAAAAAATATGACCTTTTCCAGTGAACGCTGAACTGGACTGAGTTTGCATAAATTAATGGGTGAACTTTTGATCCAGTTAATACTAATGGCCTCCCACACAACAACATGAATATAATATAAATTGCACAGTCAAATAAGTTAGTCCTGAGTATGCTAGAGTAAAATGAGCTGGTGATATTGAATGTGGGGGAACTGGCAGGCAAGAATATTGTGCCTATTTCTCAAATCCCTTGCACAAGAATAGGCGAAGTTACATGTTATGAATCAATACACGATTCTCAATGCCATATTTATGCTACAATACCAATTAATAGATTTATTGTGTTTTATTAATCTAGGTGAAATGTTAATATATATTGCTAATCCACATAGGATATGCCATATGCTAAATAAATAAACCAGTTGACAGAGTAGTGGAATGGGACATTTCTAAGAAAAGAAAAATGTTCTTTCCTATTTACTTTCTAGACCCTTAACATAAAAATAAACCTAACGGGTTGTAAATTATTAAATATGCATATGTTATTTATTGAGCAAAAATGAGCTTTTAAAGGGTGAGATATATATCCACATGAGTTCATTGAGGAACTTATTTGAAAAATATTAAAAAGACGGGCTGCATATATTTTTAAAAAGATGGGGGAAGGCTGTATGTTTTTTGGCTTAGCTGGCCAGCTCACATTAGCTGGGCAAAGTGGGAATTTGGTTTATGCATTTGTTCTAATAATGTGTATTCAGGCTTAAACTGTGATCTGTCTGAGGTGAGATCCTGCAATTTAGACTGCAGGAATTGCATCTTTTCCCTTTTATATAAAGCAACCATGTTGGGGACAATCCTAGACAAGAACTTTTCTGATTGATATGCAATCTACCCTATCTTCTTGCCCCCCCCCCCAGATGTTTTGATTAAAGCCAATTGAAAACTCCCTTGCTTGCATTAAATCCTCTACAATGGCAACAAATTTGTTTCTTAAAAAAGGAAATTGCTTTTTCAAATTTGCTATTCGGGCCAGACTAGATATGATTTATCTATAACATTGTTAAAAAGTGAGAACAGTTGCAGAGCTGATCATTCCTTTTTGTCCCTCCTTTTTTGGCTCCATCCAGGATATTGAAATGTAATCTGCAGCAGGTTACATGTGTTCCTGGAGCAGGCAATGTTTGGAAGTAAGAGTAAAGGGGAAAGTAGTTATGTTAAGGCCCTTATTTCATAAACTTTCTAATCCTCCCTATTCTGAACTGATCTTTTTCCTTTTTTAGAGTTTTACAGCACCTATTTTGCCCCTCAAAATCTGGCCAATGTTGTGACTTTTATGACATTGATTAGCTACATCCCTGCACCTGAAGAAGACTGTGTCTCCCCTTTTCCAGCTATAAGAAAATCATTTTAAAACGTGACAAGAATATTTTGCTATACCAGTAATCCTCAATTTATGATCACAATTAGGACTGGAATATTTATTGGTTGCTGAGCAAAATGCTTGTTAAACAAGCTGCATGACTGTTTCACTCAGTGACTGCAATCCTGGCATTCAGGGTTGTAATTGTTAAGCAATCTCAAGGGTCATTAAGCAGATGGAGTCCCAGGGAAGATGAGGTCTCAGAGGTTGGGTAAGAACAGGGAATTGAAAATCCTCCTTCCCAAAATCCGAGCAGGATTTTCAGACCCTGAGTGAAGAGGGTCTGTGCCAAGCGTTTACCTCTCTGTTGGATTTTGGGTCCCTCTCATCTGTGGGAGCTGGCTGAAAGAGCTGCCTGCTGAAGGCTTTCTGTTCCCTTCTGTGCATGGAAGGGAACTCCTTTGGTGGGGTGCAGGAACAGCTTCAGAATTTCTGCTCCATTTTGAACCCCACTGAAGAAGTTCAGCTCCCCTCAGTGGACAATTCTTTCAGCCAGCCCACAAAGACGAAAGGGAATCTTTTCAGTAGCCAGCAGCAGATTGCAACCTTCCCTCCCGTCTTCCCCATTGATTTCCTGAGGAAACTGGCAGAAAAGAATCCAATGACACTTATATGACTGTAGGGTGCTTGGTAGCCAGTCATAAGTACAATGTTTCTGATGCTGCCATAATTCCAAACTGCTGTTTAAACAGTTGTAAGTTGAGCACTACCTGCAGAGTTTTTCTTATTAGTCTTCCTACTGGAATCAAGTTAGCCTGTGTACTTTCCTCAGTTCAACACTATTTTTATCCAAAGCAAATGAATTATGATACCAATTATGTATTTGTAACTTGTTACTTCATTATATAGGCTGTGTGGGAGACTGTTAATGGCCAGGTAACTTAACATATTTGCTTTGTTTCTTTTTTAGTGACAAACCAAACTGGCATTTCAAAAGGAGGAAGAAGTTTTATTGGTCATAAAAGCAATTCAACAAATAAAGATGCATACAACATAGATGACTTTGCAACCAAAATCCTTACAGGGAAACTGACTACAATTTTCCTTCCTGTGATCTACATTATAGTCTTCATCATTGGCTTGCCCAGCAATGTCTTGGCTCTGTGGGTTTTCTTCTTCAGAACAAAGAAGAAGCATCCTGCGGTGATCTATATGGCTAATTTGGCTCTGGCAGATCTCCTTTTCGTAATCTGGTTCCCTCTGAAAATTGCGTACCATATTAATGGCAACAACTGGATCTATGGGGAAGTCCTGTGCAAAATACTTGTTGGGTTCTTTTATGGAAACATGTACTGCTCCATTCTTTTTATGACATGCCTCAGCGTGCAAAGGTATTGGGTAATTGCAAACCCCATACTGCACTCAAGAAAGAATTCAGAAATTGCTATGAAAGTTTCAGCTGCAGTATGGATAGTGCTACTGCTTGGCACAGTGCCACTATATCTTATTAAACAAACTGTTTATATTTCTAACCTTAACATCACCACATGTCATGATGTCTTGCCTCAGTCTGTGTTGGCCAGTGACATGTTTAACTACTTCCTTTCCCTGGCTATTGGGGTCTTTTTATTCCCAGCTATTCTCACAACTGGGGCTTACATTCTCATGATAAAGACTCTTAATGCTTCCATTAGAGATGTAACGATTGGGAAGAAAAGGAAAAGAGCCATCAAGCTTATCATTACAGTGCTTTCTATGTACTTGATCTGTTTCGTGCCTAGCAATATTCTACTGGTGGTCCATTATGCCCAGATCAAAACCAATGGTTTCAGTAATGTGTATGCATCATATATTACAGCCCTTTGCCTTTCTGCTCTAAACAGCTGCATCGATCCATTTATCTACTACTTCATTTCAAAAGACTTTAGGGATCATTTAAAAAATGCCCTCCTCTGTCGAAGTGTGCGCACCACCAAGAGGATGCAAGTCTCCCTCTCTTCAAACAGATACCCAAGAAAATCCCCCTCTTATTCCTCTAGTTCAAACACAACTAAGTCAACTTATTAAATTTGTGCGTATGACACAGGATTTCCATGGACAGAACATGAAACTGAACTCCAGTAACATTTAATAAACAAATGTTTACAGCTGGTAGACCTACTTTCCATACAAAATCATATGGACAAGCGTGTTCTTTACAAAGGGAAAAATCAAAGCGGCAGCCTGGTATGGACAATATATGTGAGTTTGGGTTTAGACCAATACAAGACAGAATTGTTTTTATAAGTGATTAGCAGGTGTGCAAAGAAGTTTTCTATATTCGTGTTAATCAAACAGGCATCTTGCATCCAGGCGCAAGTGGTAGTCATAACTAATATTAACTAGTTTGAGATTTTAGACATCTTCTGTTTTATAACAGAAGGAACTGTAGAAGAACATATATGAGTAATTGTATGTGTTTGCCAAACCTGTCTTTTCCTAATCCAGGAACTGTGAAATCCCTGGAATACTGTATTATTAATATAACAGTGACTGTTCTTTGCACTAATATACCTTTATTTTAACTATGCTGTGAATATGCAAAGTTTCCAGTAATGTAGCATGTAATTGTAGGTTTATTGCAATATTTTAAATGTTTTTAATTAAAGAAACACTTTTATATACTTATTTGAGTTTATTTAGATTGATAGGAAATGTATGAAATTTGCTTTCACTTTACCAAATTTTCTTCATGTGAAAGTTCCATTTTCTTCTCACTGGCTCCAAATGAAATAAAGATTTAAGAAGCACATCTCCAAAGCAGTGAAATGGATCAATAGAAAAACTGGTTGATTTCATTTTCTCCACTGTAGGATGCCCAGGGCCACAAGTGTGTCTAGCCAGGCTTCCTGCCCATCTAATTTTATTAAATTTCATCCCTGTTGAAAAAAAATGAGAAGCTGCCCCACTCTAAAGCACCAGGATTTAACACCATCTTATATTTTTTCCTATAATAGTCCCATAGGCTTTCTGAAGAAACAGTGGTTGAATGGCTTCAGCCTACTGCTTTTGGGAAATGTACAGTAGCTTGTCAAAACACGCACACAAACCCACAATGGCAAATTAGTGAGAAAACGCAACTGTCTGGGACTGAGAGAAACAGCTTCCCCAAATTGATTTCTGTGAACTTACTATTTTGTTAATAAGCATGCCCTCCTAGAGGAAATATTTTATAGGAGCATCACTAACACATTTGCAACATTTTAAATATTTTCATTAATACCTCAATGGTTGCCTATCCTCCTCCTCCCACTTGTCTGTCTATAGCACCTTTTGTAATCAAGGTAATCTTAGTTGCTCATACCAGTGTTTTAACTTAGATTGCAACTTGCCTGAAATCTTTATCTCTGTTGCTAATCCAAAAATAAGCGTTTTTTTTTCATCTCTGACAATGTAGACTGCTCCTGAATTGGGCATGGCAGGATGCAAGGCTTATGAGCTTTGCTTGTATGTATTGTGAACAATGACTTTTTTCAGTAATTCTCTTCTGGATTAAGGAGATATTTTGGAGATCAAATCCACATCTCTATTTTATTTGGTCTCACAAATATGTTTGAAAATAGCATTAGTAAACTAGTATAGGCAACCCAATGTTGGTAAAACTTTGAAAAAATCTTAGTGGCAGCACCAGCTCAAATTTCTTATGAGTCAAGGAAAATCCTTTTTCTAAACTAATATTAGCACTTAAGAACTTTCTTTCTTTTTACTAAATTGTATATCCCACCTTTTTCCTCTAGAGAAGAGAGCTGTCAACAATATAATTAGAATTATAAGCTTGTTAAAAAATGGAGATATAGAACTGCAAAACATTTTGAGTGTTTCAACTATTCTGAGCTCAAAACAAAATGTCTTGGGGATTTCAAATTTGGCATGTCATGCACACCCTATGGAAGAGTCAGTAGTTAGAACATTTATTTTCCTTCATAGTGCTTTTCCCGCAGGATTTACTTTTTTTTTTTAACTAAACCAATTGTTGATCCATTGAATCAGGAATTGGGCCTAACATCATGGACTGAGAAAGAGTGACTAGCCCAAAGTCACCCACCAGCAGCACTAGAACTTCTTCTCCTGGTTTCTAGACTAATACCTTAACCATTAAACCAAAGTGGCTCTCAGTAGTTAAAACAATACCAAGGATAATAAAACTATACATCCTAAAAATTCTTAACTATATTAACTCACATCCACAGGCAACATCACATAAGCAATGAGAGGTCACAGAGCCTTGGGGATGGTTTATCCTATCTTTGGTGAACTAGCACAAAGTACCTTGTTTTTTTAAAAAGATGAGTTATTGGTCTTCAGATATTTCTCTTCCTACTTGCAAAACAAAAATCTTGAATGTTATTATGAATTCAGTGTAGCTGTGCTGCTATGATCACTACAATCACTAAATTTTGTCTCAGAAGGTTTCTTAAAATGTGATCTCCAAACAGTGTGCCTTAAAACCTAATGTTTCAATAACTAAACAACTTCCTTTCTAAAAGTAATCATTTTTTTGCTTTGTTGGCTGTGACTTTTCTCTCTTTAAGCGTCTGCTGAGTAACTTTTCTATGACAGGGCCTCCTCTACCTTGTCAAGATAGTACTAGACTATTTCACAAGAGCCTGTTGGCTGCATTTTTCTGTGATTCACTACTCCAGGAAACAGCCTTTCAAATGAGTCATGCTCAGAAATATGAGTCATGCTCAGAAATACAGGAAGGAGTGGGTTTTGTGAATATTTTTTAGGTGCTTTCTAAAAGCAAAGCACCTAAATTGTCAGAAAAAAAGAGTGCCTCCCACTTTAATTCCTGGATATAATCTGTTTTAGGAATATAGAAATATTTTACATATAGAAATGTGTGCAAAACAACTGCTAATGTTGGTAATCACCAGATGTCTTAGATTTCAACTGCTATTAACTTCTCAAAGGTCAAATAATTTGCGAATATGAATCTTAAAGTCCAAAGAGAGATGGATAAGATTAGTTTGAAAATTCAGGTTTGAACATATTAAGAATATGAGGACAAAGAAAGACTTGGTGACATTGTTCAGTCACCACGCTAAAACATGGATTTACTACATAAGCTACCTTTGCTGGGTTTGCAGAGTATGCTAAATCAGAAATCATGGTTTATAAATGAGCTCCTATATTAATACTACTAGACAGAGCCTGCCAGTCCTTAAAATATTATTATGAAAATGGTCCAAATTTCACAACTCAGCAAAGTTTTAGAAGATCTGAGCTTCTGCAGGTTGTATGAGCTCAGTTGTTTCATTGTAAAATCAAAATCACTGCAAACTGTACTTTAAGTTGAGAGACTGAGCAGTTTATCTGGTATCTCTTAAAGAACCCTAGTCAAGATTCCCAATGGTAATATCACCATGCATATCTATGTATACTCATTCCTGGGTACTTAGTCTCCTGTCCTCCCTCAGTCTCAAATTCCTTCTTCCTTTCCTTTGTTTTCACCTTTGCTTTCTCACCTCTTGATAAGTTGAAAGGAGACAGGTATGCTGCAAGTGAAGTCATCCCAACAACTGCATTTTGCCAGGAGACACACGGAGAATGTAGGAAGGACAGCTGTTCCCAACTCACTGTGAACTGCCCTAGTTTTTCTTTGCTTTGTTCACGCCATTGCAAGTCCCAATGTGAGTGACTGTGAATCATGAATCAGAAAGCAAAGAGCATGGTAGTCTCTTCATTAAAAAAAAAGACCACATTTCTTCTGGTCTTTTTTTTTTTAATGAAGAGACTACCATGCTCTTTGCTTTCTGTTCTCTTCACTGCAGAGGTACAGAAAGTTCGGAGGGGTGGGAACTTAATGCAGAGCAACTGGAGTTTTTTTTACTGTTTGCAATATGCTACGATACCATTGATTTGCAGCGTGCACTTTCCTATTGAAGGGGACATTCCCATAGTATATGCAGAGAAATCCTTCCATAAGACTCTGGTCTCTATTGACTAAAAAATTTTAAAAAACCTATGTGCCATGGAACTTGGGAGGAGCGATCCACTGGATTTGCACCTGATAAGTCCAATTCTAAGATGTTTTTAAGAATAATATAAAGGTAAAGTTTTCTCCATTCCAATTGTGTCCTACTCTAGGGGGCAATGCTCATCTCTGTTTCTTAGCCGAGGAAGCCAGCACTGTCCAAAGACATTTCTATGATCATGTAGCCAGCATGATCATGATCATGTAGCCAGCTGAGGCACACGGAATGCTGTTACCTTCCCACCAAAGTGGTACCTATTTATCTACTTGCATTCACATGCTATTGAACTGCTAGGTGGGCAGGACCTGAGGCAAATAACAGAAGCTCATCCCGTCATGTTCAACCAGGGCTGTCAGCTTTCCAGCTGACAATCTCAGCGTCTTTAATCGCTGAGCCATTCTGCAGCCTTTTTAGGAACTATAACCCAAAAAAATAGTTCTTTACTTAAGCGGAATAAAAGTCAGTGCTACAAAGCAACTTTTCACTAAAGGCCTTCAACTGCACTGCAAGCTCAGAAGAAAGGTTGGATTTCCTCCAAGAATATTCAGAAACAAAGAAAAATTGCTGGAATGGAACAAGGTAATCTCACCAGATACATTCATAAGCAACAATAAGAGGTTTGAGTATCTAATACCAGTGTGTTGCTATGTTTTAAACACGTTTCTGTTAAAAGCACTTCACCTCTTTGGCACTGAGTCAGTTTTTGGCTGTTTGTTCTACCCACCAAATTTCAGTGTCTTTGAGAAGTGATACTTACAAGGAGGTTGTTGTATATTGTAACCCCTTCTCACTCCTCAAGCAGCTGTCATAGACATAGAAAAGCTAACTGTGGGATGAACCAAAACTCACAGTAAGTACATATCCTTTGAGAAGTAATAACAAAGATCTTAGCAAGTAATCAAATTCATAAGAATTTTTTTTTTATCAGGCTGGAAACATAGTGATTAAAAATGCTTTTAAGAGTAAAAGGGAATGTAGTTGAGTGCACTCGTATAATAAAAAAGATGCATATTGCATAATAAAGTAGATGCAACAAATGAATATTGCTAGGAATTATGACATAGTTTGCTGTTCAGTAGCGTCTTAAAATGGAATGGATGATTTGGTGTGCAAACTTAATTAGGCTTTTAGGCTGTGTTTCCATCACATTCTGCAAAAAGGGCAATCAGAAAAAAAAAATAACGCAATTGTCCAATTTGATTTTCAGTGCTAATCAGAACAAATAGGTCATTCACAATGCAGAAAGCAGACATAAGGAAAACAAAACAATATTTTACATTAACAAACATGGTGATTAATTTTAGACAGTGACACGGTCTTCGCATCTTGGAACTCTGAGATGTGTTGAACTACTAATCCATAACTCCCCAACAAGTTGGAGAAAACTGATCAAGACAACTGTACATATTTTACCTTTTCCATGCATTTTTTTTGTTTATTCCACATGCTCCCTGCTCACCTTTGCTTTGCTATACCTTCCTGTCTAATACTGTATCTTCCCATGTTTTTTTAAAAAAAGACCAAAGAGGTAGGTATCTTAAGAAAAGAGCTAGCCAAGGCTTTGCTGAAGAAAAGGAAATATTTGATAATTTTCTTTTTAACATTTTGTCCTAAACCTAAATGACTTTCATAGTCATTTCATAGATAGACTATTAAATCCATGACTTTTCCATTTTTTCATAATACAGATTGCCATACCTTAGATTAAATTCATAATGTTCTATGCTTCAGACATCATAAAATAGTTTCTTTCTCTGATTATTTACTGCATTCTGAAAAATTCTACAGAATTCGTCTGGTATGAATTCCTTCTCTTCCAAATGGATCCCTACATTTATATTTGCTTTGAAAATGGAAGTAGGATTTTGGAGGCCAAAGCTGATGTTAACTGGAATCGAATTCTTCTGTAACTTTTTGAAAAAACTATTGGCAGTAATGATGTTTCTGGCCTCCTGCTACAGCTACAAAAAAATAGCCTTTTTTGTACTTAACTGTACTGCAACATCATATCACCACCCATGATGTTTGGCAGATGATGATAAACTAGTTTATCTAATGTTTATAGAACAGATTATGTATGAAATTGTTTCTGTATTCTGGCTGTGAGCTGTGTCTGATTAGCAACATTAGAGTGTGCTTTTGTAGACTATACACAAATATGAACAAACCTAAATGATAAATATTGCTATCTGGCACACATATACGATCCATCTTTCATCTTAGAGAGACAATCTTAGATGACAAATTCCATTCTGTTAGATTAAAATATTTGTCTAACTAGTTTCAGCTTGTACAGTATATTCTCACTTGCTGCCCTTTTCTCAAGCAGTTTATTCTCTAAATCATCACATTAAATTTGCACATACAAAGCATATTTTTTCCACTGAGCAATAATTATTCTCTGCCAATGATAAAAAGGTAGCTTGGTTGAAGCTTCTATCATAATAGAAGAAGCAAGCAGCTAACTTGATTTTTTATTACAATTGGACACAGCATTCCATGTAGTTCTATGAACCGCAAGAAACGTATTTTAAATTATCATCTCACACAAAATGGATAATATTGAATCCCATTCCCTCATATTACTTTTGTTAAATAGATTTAGAAAGGATAAATTGTATTTAAAGAAATGAGTAGTTTACAGTGAGGAAGTTCATAGTTGGTATTAAATTTTAACATAGGTTTTTGGCTTAAACCTGAAATGCTCTGTATTCCTATGGGAAATTTAAGCATTGAAATCAGTGGGACCGATTTCTGAACTGGATTTTCAGGACCATCAAGCATGGCATTATAATGCTACCTTCAAACATCTAAGATATGTCATCTGAGATGTTTGTGGTTTTCTTGGAAACTTTGTGCAAAGCTAGCTGGGTGACTTTGGGCCAGTCACTCCCTCTCAGCCCAACTCACCTCACAGAGTTGTTGAGGAGCAAATAGGACAAAGAAGACGTATTAGGCATGTATGCCACCTTGAATTATACATAAAAATAATAAAGATGGGGGGAAATTGAGAAATGGTAAAATTGTAAGGACGGTGTAGTAACCTTAACAAACATTTTTTCACTACTCTCTGGAACCGACCTCTTATGAAAAGCATCCATTAAGAGTAGGTGGCTGATTACATTCCTACACTATTGAATTAGTTTTCTTAGTTAAATATTAATTACTGTAAAATTAACCAGTTATGATTAGTACTTAAATATAATGATTAGCAAGAAGAAATACAAGTATATTTGAGCATTTGCTTTTTTCCAAAAGCTCTGCATATGCATCCCTGTAGCTGAAGAATTAATTATAGCTATTTTGATATTATATTTATATTTGCAAACCTTACTAGCCTAAGTATATGATGTGGTGTAGTATACATGCAAATAACCTGGCACCTGCAGTGGATTATTCCAAAAAAACTGACCTTGAGCTTGAAAATAAGGACTTTGCTAAGTTGAGCGTGACTAATACTAACTATATGAATATGTCCCTATAGTTGAATTGACACCTGCAAAAATAGTTTGTTGTTGACTTTCCAAACCAGCCCTGAGAATATCTAAAGGGTTTTTTTGCTTTAAGCACTAAACATATTTGACCACCACCACCCCCTTTTTTTTTTACTTAACCAAACTCGAAAACTTTCTGTGAGGACTGTACTTTAGTATAGGTTAAATCATTCCAAGTGTATAATTTCATGCTTATAAGCCAAGTTAATCCTGTTTTGTGTCCTAGCAATGTTATGTAACACTAATATCCAACTGCAATGTTATGCCTACTTAGAGGGAGAAAAGAGAGACTTCTGAAATAAATAAGGAAGATGCTATAGCCTTACTTAGATGAGAGGTAAGAATGTTGCAGAGCAAGACTGTTATGGTTTCTTAATATTAGGTCTTTATGTCTTTAACATAACTGCCACTGATTTATAAACTCTTTATTGTTCTTTTAATAGGCTGGAATCCGGTTTATGGTGGATTATAAAATTACCCAGAAATATTCCTGATGATGGTAGGAATGTTTAGCTAAATATGAAAGAAGTAACAAAGCAAATATTAACTTAACCTAGTGCCTATTATTACAAAGGCCGGGAAAAGTTAAATTAGGATTCACAGGTTGAATTTGTTGCACTTTTATACTTGATTACTGATTCTCAGTGCTTTACTAATAGCATCAATAACATTATTTTTCCCAAGGTTGCTCATGTGGTTCTTTAAAAAAGAAAAGAAAAAGAAGTCATTCAACATTGTCAAAACCTGGCTAGCCTGATTTTGCCCATCTACAATTTATTTATAATATGTCATGGGCTCCCTCTTCTGATTATGTTTTGAACATCAGGTCTTTTAAAAACATTCCATCCCAAAACATTCATTTAATCAATTTATACATTGCCACAACCATGGAATTCCACAATACTACTTTATTACAATGCCAGTAATAGCTTCATTGGCTTAATTTTCTGTTTTTATTATGTAGCATTTACAAAACCACTTAGATTGTTTCGTTCCTTTATATTAATGATTTCTTTATGCTATTTTTCAACCTCATATTTATTTCCACCCTAAAATAGGGAACAATTAAAAACAATTGACAATGTGTTAAGCCAATCTATAAATTAGTATTAGCAATAAAAATGATCATCAGTAAAATACCCTTTAAAAACCATGCAATCAAAATTATAAACATTCACAAGACTCAGAATCAGCCATATTTGAACTGATGGATACTCCATCTTAGGTGGGTTGTGGTTATGGTTATACAGTTATGACTGCCATCTCCAATTCTCCTGTGAACGCTCCTGCATCATACATCTTCTTTGTTTAAACAAAATGGTATTTTACTTTATTCCACTTGATTATAGCAATAAATAGATAGATAACCTTTATTGTCACTTTTTACTGTGGGCACATTGGCACACATTAATGAAATTTTGTTGCTTGCTCTCAAAAATGTACACTTACATAACACACATTTAAACATGCTATATACAGCATATGTATAAACCTACATCCTTACATATAAATAACATATAAATATTAATCACTGTCCATCTTGAATACATAGCGGATATATTTCAAATATTTGAAATAGAGTCACGAGGGAATGAATTTAAGCCACTAGTTTCTGATTATTTTTGTGATTATAACTGGCTGAAAGACTTAGCCAATGGCTTGGGGCAAGTATGTGGATATATTTCAGTTCTCTGCAAGAAACAACAAACTTCTTCTAAAGCAGGCGTGTCCAATCTTGGCAACTTTTAAGACTTGTGGAGTTAAATTCTGGGACCATAACTCCTAGAATTTAAGACTTGTGGACTTCAACTCCCAAAATTCCCCAGCCAACATGGCTGGCTGGGGAATTCTGAGAGTTGAAGCCCACGAGTCTTAAAGATCCCAAGGTTGGACATCCCTGTTCTAAATGCTTTCCTACTGCAAAAGTTAGAGATAAAATTGCCCAGTATCAAAACACAAGGGGGAGACACACTCCAAAGAAAATATCTAGTTGTAATGCACAATAGGATTCTGGACTAAAATTATTGTGGCTCCTTGCTCAAAGTTGTTTTATTGTTGACATTTATGAAGTTGAGGGTAATGTTTAGATCAGTGTTTTTCAGACTTGATAATTTTAAGACGTGTGGACTTCAAGTCCCAATTTCCGCAGCCAGCTAGTTTAGATTTATCATGGGTGCAGTATTTTAAATTATATTTTTTATTCTATGTAAGCCCTTGAGAGTCTTTTTGAATGTAGTGTGATAGCAATGTGCTTAATAATAAAAAATACAGGTAAAGTAATCCTTTTTTTAAAAAAAATCCACATACTTTATGATCAGAGTTCCATTCCTCAACCATAGTTCTGCCTTTCCCAACTAATGTTCACTAGAATCAAAGGACTATTGTCATTTTTTACAGTGTGGAAAGTACAAATAGAGGTGACTGTGCTTGGGTCCTATCTGAGATTTTATTACATGAAATGCAGCAGGAAGTGCATTCTTTTCTTACTCAATGCATTTAGACAGGTACGGGATTGGGCACATATTTCCAATAATATTTTGGGTCCCAGAGGCTGCCCACCTAGTCTTGTGAAGCATTAAGTATTTTAATTAATTAATTTAATTAACCCGTAAACATTCATGTATCTACAATAAATTTTAAATTTCAAATCAATATACTGAGGATATTTATTTTTTGTTAATTGGTAAAGAGTGACACCATCCTTCTAGCAAGTTAAACTTGTGACAATATTCTATTTTATAAAACCAAAAACATGGTGATTTAGTCCATTTGATTTGAAAAAGAAAGAATATCCGAACTCATATTGATAGTTAGCTGGATACCCAAGGGCCTACCATGATTGTTTGCTTTTATATAATAATAGTAGTAGTAGTAGTAGTAGTAGTAGTAGTAGTAGTAGTAGTAGTAGTAGTAATAATAATAATAATAATAATAATAATAATAATAATAATAATAATAATAATAATAATAATAATAAAAGTTGGAAGGGACCTTGGAGGTCATCTAGTCCAACCCCCTGCTCAGGCAGGAAACCCTATACCATTTTGGACAAACGGCTGTCTAGTCTCTTCTTAAAAACTTCCAGTGTTGGAGCATTCACTGCTTCTGGAGGCAGGTTATTCCACTAGTTAATTGTTCTAATTGTCAGGAAGTTTCTCCTTAGTTCTAGGTTGCTTCTCTCCTTGATTAGTTTCCATCCGTTGCTTCTTGTCCTGCCTTCAGGTGCCTTGGAAAATAGCTTGACTCCCTCTTCTTTGTGGCAGCCCCTGAGATATTGGAACACTGCTATCATGTCCCCCCTCGTCCTTCTCTTCATTAAACTAGACATACCCAATTCCAGCAGCCGTTCTTTATGTTTTAACCTTCAGTCCCCTAATCATCTTTGTTGCTCTTCTCTGTACTCTTTCTAGAGTCTCATATACTGCAGGACTCTTATAAACCAAATGTATCATCCAAGATGTAAATTTACTTTGTATTAAACATATTTAGGGAGAAGAGATTGAAGAGTATGTTTTACTTAACTTAGTGGCCATGCTTATTTTCCCCTTGCCCTGTCTCTCACCTCTCCTAACACCTTTTGCAAAGCCCATATGGAACCATTGTTGTCCCCAAGTAGATGCAACCATGTGGAAAGAAATTTACAAGGATTGATTACGCATGCTGTCCTCAGGCTCTTAGGGAAAGGGTGGGAAATAAATTCCATAAATAATAAGAGAATTCATTGTATCCTCTTGTTCAGTATTGCAGTTCCTGTGTTTCCCCAAGGGGCTGGCTTCCTAGCAACTTAATTGGATTTCCGACCTCTGTAGCTTAATGAACTGCTAGCCTTTCTGCTCTCAGCTCCTAACGTAGTGCTCAGGGAAGCCAACCAGCCTACGGAAGGGCTCCGGGGGAAAGATACCAACACCTGTTGACAGTTAACAAGCAGTCACAAATAAAGCGAAAGTTGAGAGTTGGGGCTTTTTGTCATTGGTGATTTCCTTCTAGAAGCTCTGGGGAAATAGAAGAGGTTGGGTGGGACTTTCAGGATAAAACCAAAGAGAATCTATACAGTACCTGCTGGAGATAGTACTTGTTTGGAACCGCTTTATCTGAAACAGGTAGGAAGGAGAACTCCTCAATGTTGTATTTAAACTTTTCCTTTGTTTATCCCTGCGTTGCATTTTTGGGGCTGACGCTCCAAAAATGGTTTAATCAGAACAAAAACAAGTGAATTGCATTGATTTAGTAATGTGGTCATTTGACAACCTGTAGACACTTGTATCCCTGTTTTCTTCCATTGAAAATGACAATTTACTCCCAATTTTAAGAGGAGATGGGAGTCCTATTTGTTTTAGGGACTCTTGTTTGTGTAGCCTGCTTTGCCCTATTTGAGGAACCCAATGCATGAACGTATCTTCCAGGATTCATCTTTAGAAACTGTTCTCCTAACTTAGCATGGTAAACAACAACTGTGTGCTCTTGATCAAAGCAGCAGAGAGGTTGGATGCTATGCTAATGAATTTCTGATGAGCAGGGTGTTTATTTGTTTGCATAAAAGGGAATAATTGCCTTTTTGGAGCATTTGTGAAAGCTGGCCATTAGCATCTAATCCTTTTGCAGTATGCCATCACAACTGGAGGGTGCAATGGATACCTTAATCAGAGTCTTTCATCATTACTCTGCAAAAGAAGGGGACAAATACAAACTCAATAAAGGAGAACTCAAACAACTTCTCACCAGCGAACTTACTGATTTCCTTGCGGTAAGAACAAATTCTTCTTCAGTATATTCTGTTGATTATTTACAATATTATAAATAAAAATTGGGGAGGAGGAATAGCTATTAGTTGATGCTTGAAAAACATTTGTCTTCCAGATAAGTAATTTTCTGCAACAGTTTATACATTATAGACATGCAATCTTATGCCACTTCCAAGAGAATTAGCTCTTAAAACTATATAGCCTGGCATCTTGGTTTCATTATTATGGAAAGCACAATTATCATCTTTTTGATTTGGGAATGGGGAAATCATAGGTTGAGATCGTGCTTGTGTAATGTGCTACCAGTTTGGATAAAGCTCAGTAACAAAATGGCATTACTTAAGCCTAATATTAAAACTTACTCTGAATTGGAAGTATTATAGAAGAAGATTATGCTTAATACAATATTAATTAGATAACAACATAGAAGAAAATAAACTTTTAAGAAATTTCTTTAAAATGAATTAAAATTCATAATTTCAGAACAAATATGAATACCATTAAGAGGATTGGAAAAATAAAGTATTTGCTAGGACTAAATGCCAATGCAGTAGATTCTAGGAGCAATATTGTCTTAAACTTGGAGATGTATAATGCAAAAACTCCAATCCCAAATAGCCATCAATCTGTATTTCACTGTACAAAGCTGATCAGAGTAAGATCTGTGAACATACTTTTAAAATTCAGATAGAAATAAACTGGATTTTATCAAGATCACCTACAATAGTCCAGCCTTTTATTTCCAGGAGTACTGGCCAAACACATTTGTGAATTCATATGCTGGCCATTCTTAGATCTCAAAAGAGACAAAAAAAAAAACAAGCTCCAGAGCCTATTCATAACCTTCTTATTCTGGGGTGAATAGTTCAGGAATCTTATTGAAATGAACACCACTAAAGGCAGTTGGTTTCTCAGCGGAATTGATGAAATAATTCTGCTATGCTGATGACATAAAAAGTTGATGTCTTTTATGTCATGTGCTTAAAAGAACTGTTACAATTTAAAAAAAAACAACCAGAGATCAACTATAGTTACATGAGGCATTTCAAGCCTTGAAAAATATAACCGTTCTTAAAGTTCTTTATGAGTTCTTAAGACTCTTGAAATCTTATGAAATTTTAATGGTCTTCTGCAAGAATGTCAAAATTGTGCAAGAACTCAATTGAGACATCTGGAAAATTATGACAGCTCAATAACATCTCACTGGATTTTGGTGGATTCTAATGAGATTTTTGTTGATTTGGAGGCTTCTAAGCAATCATATAAAAGAATGTGGTGGCACCGATTCTGTAATTGACATTACAGAAAAGCATAGTAATATTTAATTATCACCAGTTACACTTGGTGGATCCTCAGGAGGAACAAAGCAGGTGGTTTTATCCTTCACTGTTGCTAGAGATGGGATTGAAGACAACTGGGTTGATTTTGTAAAGTAGTCACAAGATACAATTTCAGGTGATTCAAGATCAATGTGGGAAAGTACAGCTCATAGACCTATGCCACATGTAGAGATTTTAGAAGTTTGTTGTTTAGTCTGAAGGCCATTAGTTTAATAAATATTTATTTAAATGAAAACAATCTGTTTTCCTGAATTGTTTGCAGATAAACTATTCCAAACAGAAATGAACACTAAGGTTAGTTAGCTGCATTTTTTTTTAAGCCCCAATATTTCAATATCTTGATACTGATAAATTGATAATGGCTTGTATACCAATGCCAAATTTATTTATTTAACATGAATAATAATTCAAAACTGACAATTAAATCTCTCTCTCTCTCTCTCTCTCTCTCTCTCTCTCTCTCTCTCTCTCTCTCTCTCTCTCTCTCTCTCTCTGTGTGTGTGTGTGTGTGTGTGTGTGTGTGTGTAGATCGATATCCATGTTTTCCGAAAATAAGACCAGGTCTTATATTTAATTTTTTCTCCAAAAGACACATTAAGGCTTATTTTCTGGTTAGGTCTTATTTTGGGGAAAATACTGTACTAAATGCATCTATCTGGCTGACAATTTTAACTGGGGCTTATTCTTGGGGTGGGGCTTATATTACAAGAGTCCTGAAAAATCATGCTAGGGCTTATTTTCCAGTTGGGTCTTATTTTTGGGAAAACACAGTAGATAGATAGATAGATAGATAGATAGATAGATAGATAGATAGATAGATAGATAGATAGATAGATAGATAGATAGATAGATAGATAGATAGATAGATAGATAGATAGATAGATAGATAGATAGATAGATAGATGATAGAATTATTTATTAAATGAGCTGTAGCAAAAGTGGCAGGGGATTGTTAGCTGTACTTTTCTTCCTATTTAACATTTCTCCATTTTAAATTCCTTTTACTCCTCCATCGTGTTCTATAGGCACTGTTGTTTTCCAATGTATTTCCAGTTGCCCTTGCTGGCCTAAAAGCAATTTTTGAAGTTTCCTCCCATCCTTCCTCCTTTTCTTCCAAATCTAAATTCAATTGTGGACATCTTAAACATCATATTATTTCCCAGGTCTTTATCTTATTGGTTGCTAGGAATGCAAACATATCTCAAATGAAAGAGGTATTTGGTGTAATAATGACTACCAAGTCTCTGAGAACTTAACATCTTTCCAAAGCTTTTTTCTAAGGTAAACTACCAACAGTTTGTGATGGCTTCTCCACATGATGTCATACCTTAGCTATTGATGTGCATTTTATCTCTCCAGCATACCTTTTTCTCTTCTTAAAGATGAAAATATAATTAGCCAGACATGCCTTCAGAAGAAGTAGAATTTTCAAAAATATAATTCCTCAACAATTCCTCCTTTTGTACTCCTTATATCACACTGCTTGTTCCATACATTTAAAAAAAGCCCAGAGCTGTTCCATACATTTAAAAAATTGCATCTGAATTTCAAAAGACATAGATGTAAAGTATTATCAAAGATGACCCAGGAATAGGCCAATGAACAACAGCTAAAATCAGTATGCCATTTCATTCACAGAATACACTAGAAACTATCGATTTAGTCATTTGAGCACATTAAAAATATAAAATTAATAGAAATATAGAAATACCAATATATACAAAGAAAACAATAGGACATGTTCATAGGAAGTCCTTACCCTTGCAGTTAACTCCATCTGAACTAAATATTCTATCCTTTTCGAAATAGCATTTGATATAAAGAGTGTGGTCTTACTAATGAAATGCAGGTTCATTCCCTGCAAAAAGTAAGTTCCCCAATATTTTTTAGTTTTTAAATAAGAATCTAAATAAGTAGCCCTTTCTGCCAAATACAGTTTGCAGCCAAAAAGAATATGCCCAATGACTTCAGTGGCTGGTGCTCCACAAATACAGTCGTTCTTCAAATGGAACTCCACGAAATCTCCCATGTCTTACCATGGAGCTTAATTCTTCAAAATGAGCTCTAGAAAAGCTCTTCCGAGATGTTGAGGCATATGATATAAGTTGTTAAATATTTTTCTAACGGGGAGGTTAACTTATGCTGAGTCATTGAACATATTTAAATGATGCAATATCATCTTGGGCATCAATGACTCTTTGTTTGAAAGCTTCCTTGGCCTTTAGATCGGATTGGTCTGGGAATTGAATGGAGAATCCATATTGTGAGATAACATTTGAAAGTTGGGCAGCTGAAGCATAAGGTACAACTGCTCTTCAAAACACAACTTGGGTAATCTATGACTCACAAATTGATTAGAAAATGTATAGGCTCTAAATATAATTTGCTATCTGTGCTAAACAAAGCGACTGCCAAGAAAAGCTCCCACTACAGCAGGGATCCCCAACACTCAGTCTACGGTCCGGTGCTGTGCAGCAGCCCATTAAGAACCAGGCCACAGAAGTGGTGGGCGAGTGCATGTGAAAGTGGAGCATGCCTGTATGTGAAACCATGTCCTCTCTCCCCACCACCACCGCTTCCACCCCTGCCACCGCCAATCCACTGAGCTGGAAAGGTTAAGGGCCACTGCATTACAGAACACATTTCTGGGGAGGATATGGTTTTTGCTGCTCTATTTGTTCCTAAGTAGTATTTTACTAACATTGTTCTACAGAGATGAAGAAGGAGACAAATGTCATCTACAACAGGCACCTGTAACCTATTTATTCGAAGAAAAAAATGTCATCTTAAAATTTTGCAGCCCTATAAAAGCAGAAAGAAGAATAAAAAAAATCAATCATCACTTTTCTTGGATTGGATTTTTTTTTTGTCCTATGTAACAACTTACTAAGATATTTCCTGAGTGGGTGATTTCTCAGACTTTAAATTGGCTGCACAATTTTGTACGTCAGGCAAAAGTAATAAACTGTATGCTATATTTAGGTTCAGGACAAGCCCACCTGTGCTGTGAGCTTCAATTTTCCTTTCTTTGATCTTAACTAGATTATAAAGTTAAGTCATACCCTAGTGAGCAACTGCTCTTTGATATCTTTTCAAACGTTTAAATATACAGTGTCCAATTATGACCAATATGACCAGCTTGGGAAGATCAACCTTCTTCTCTAGACATTTTTTTTTTGCACAATGCTCTCCCAGAGAAGAGAGGTTGTTTAAAAAGAGTGGGGGAAATCAAGAAAATCATTTATTTTAATCACTTACATTTGTTTTTAAACCTGGATCCTATGTGTGTACTGGTGGGGATTTCATGAATCAAGAGGTGAGGGATAGTGGGAATTTTATCCTTCCTACCTGCGCTCAGTGGCATTGATCAGAATTGCCCCTTTACATTATGTGCTAAAAACAAAATCACAATCCTGCATGTTATGACTTTAACACAGGGTGGGCAACATTTTAGACACCAGAACCCCAGTTAAAGTTTTAGAGAAGAAAGAGCGGCTGCAGTGAGAAGGTTGATGACACAAAATGTACAGGGCTGCATCATCCTAGAGGTGGGGCCAGGATTTTAATTCATTTAACTAAATGATAGAAGTAGGAGAAACATTTTATTTATTTAGTTAGTTAGTTAGTTAGTTTATTATATTCCTTAATAGAGTGAGACTCTGGGCGGTGTACAATATAATCAGTAAAAATAAATATTAAAATCAGAATAATTTAGGATTAAAAAAATTAAAATTATACATTATAAAAATTTCAAAAGATGAAGAATTCAAAAATGGTGAATTAGAAGTTGTTAGTATGGTGGGGGGAGGTTTCTGATGGGGCCAGTCAGCCCACCCCATAGTGTGTGCGTCCCTGTGTCCTCCACGCAAGACTACACAGCCAAGTTTTGGCCCCTTTGCAGAAGGCCAAAAGATTGGGGGGCTTTCCTCATCTCTTGATAATAAATTGTTGGAAAGATTAAAAATAAAATGTATGCATATTAAAACTGGGGACATCTACTGAGACAAACACAGGCTGTAGACGCTGTTGTGACAATGGTAAATGTCACTGTTCGTATAAAAATTCCCTACGGCTTATAGAGAAAAGCATATACATAGCCTCAAGGAACTAAAAAGAAATCTCTAATGCAACTCCCAGGCCTCAAACAATTTTGTATGCTTTTTTTTTTTTTTTTGCTTTCGTAGTGTCAAAAGGATCCCCAGCTGGTTGATAAGATCATGCATGATCTTGATATTAACAGAGATAATGAAGTGGATTTTAATGAATTTGTGGTTCTGGTTGCTGCTTTGACTGTTGCGTGCAATGATTTCTTTGAGGAGCAAATGAGGAAAAAAGGAGATTAGAAATGGTAAGTAACACCATTTAATAGTGTTTAATAACTATCCTGTGTAGTTGATTAATAATTAACTTAAATAGACTGTGTCTGGGATATTATGGAATTATTTAGGTATATCAAAGACCCTCTCAATTGAATATCCACTCAAACCACAAATCCCAAAGTTAGAAGAGTTAAAAAATAAAATGTTATTAAAGGCATTACATTGAGATAAATATCTTACTTTATAATCAGACCTTTACCATACATAAGATGAAAATATTTGAAGTTTCACTCCACATCTGGCAATGGAGGCATCTAGAATAGGAATTTGTATTCTATCCTTAAGAGGTCAGACATTATATAAACCAGCACAGAAAAATGTGGCAAATGAGCTGGGAATTTACAACAAACTAGACTCTAATTTAAATAAAGATCCATGGACGTGTCTTCTTGTTTCCCTTTCTTCTTTGCAATTTACCATAGTTTAAGTTACCACTATTTAAAGTCTTTGCTTGTGGCTTCTTTTCAATATAAAATTTTATTATTTTCATCATAAAAAAAAGAAATACATCACAGATATTACACGATGTTATATCCCATCCCCCCACCCCCCGGACTTCCCAAACCAAACCTAGGCTAATATTCAAATACAAGTAAACAAATATTAATATCTCTAACTCCAAACTCTAAACTTAAACAATCCATCTCCTCCGTATTAATAAAAATTATTCATTTAATTAGTTCTTCAAATACCCAAAATCTTTACCATTTCAGCAAGATAGTTT
>NW_015387810.1:46259-58292 GCF_001527695.2 Protobothrops mucrosquamatus | reverse complement strand
CGCCGAAGCGAAGGCGTCCTGGATCGCGGAGAATCCTCGGGGCTCCGGAGGAGTTCTCACCTACATCGTCCATATAGGACGACTCGGGAACTCAACTCCTACCCCGGGCAGCTCACCTATCCCCTTATGCCCAGGGGAAAGGTATCAAGCCGTTTGACAGCTGGTGCTGGCTGTCAAACCGGCTTTTACGCAAAACAGGTGGGAGGCAGCAAACAGCTGCGACCGACGAAATCGCCTGCCACCGGAAGTCTCTCTTTGCTTGTGGCTTCTAACTGGATTTAATTTTTTCATGGTGGACATTCTGCTTTAGGGGTCAAAATGGCTTGGGTTAGTTTTGAGTTGAAAAGTCTGCTCTGATTGCCAATTAATTATCAAGATAAGTGATTTATGTCCATTTATGGTGTTCAGCCCAGAAAGAAGTTATCTGATAATTATTTGCTTTTCTGTAGGTCTACTCAAGCCTTAAATTCTTTCCTGCCTATCATAATTAGTGACACAAATTTAATTGTGGTTAGAAACATTTTTCTCTATTATAGCATCCATGATGTGAAAGATGGCCCCCACCGCCTGCCATCCACACACCCACTCCCCTCCAAATGTTTGTGCAATAAATAAAAGCCTCCCTATCCAAGAAAAAGGCATAACTGGTGCACAATATGAAATTGAGCAAAGGCCTCCTAGCTATGGCCACTATATGCTCTTCAAGCAGAAACCATGAATCCAAAAGGAACCCCAGATTACACACTGGGTTTGTCTTGGGTAGTGCAACCCATCCGAGATCAAATTGAGGGACCCACTCACAGCCACCTTTCTTACCAGGTTCAGCTGAAGTTGATTGCTGCCCATCCAGGAGCCCACAGTCTCTAGGCACTGAAAAAGAATGTCCATGGCATCACTCACTTCACCTACAATGGAGATATATAACTGGGTATCCTTCATATACTGGGGATACCTCATATCATGGTGACAGATAATCTCACACAGCGATTTCATGTAGATGTTAAAAAGGAGTGGAGAAAGCACTGCACCCTTTAGCACTCAACAAAGAAAGTGCTATGAGCTGGACCAATCACTCTCTATTAACACTGATTGGGACCAGCCTGGGAGGAAGGAGTTGAACTGGCAGAGAACTGTGCCACCCACTGCCAACTCCCTAAGTTAGCCCAAAAGATATCGAATAGTGCCAAGTATATGCATATCTGTATATATGTATGTGTGTGTGTATACACCCACACCCACACACATATATACACACACACACATATGTGTACACACACACACACACACACACACACATATCCTTGCTCTTCTTGATCTCTTGGCACTATTCGATATATATTTGATAATATATATATATAATTCATATAGCTGCCTATCTCACAGAACATGAGTCTGAGTGGCCTAGAACAAAAAAAACCAAAAAAACCAAAAAACCAAAATCAGTTGGGATTTCTAGTAACAGAATAGCAAAGAGAGCTATCATTATAAGCAATGCTGCCATCTCACTAAATTACCACTTCCCATTTATTTGTGAAATGTATTAATTTCATAAAGGTAGAATGCAAGTTAATAGCACAAAAGCAAGTTTAGCATTTTGTTGTTGTTTTGGTGCTTTTTAGTCATTCTTGATTCCTGGCAACTACTTGGACAAGTCTGGGTAGTTTCTTAAGATTTTCAGAAATGGTTTGCTATTGCCTACTTCTTAGGGCTGGGGTAATGTGACTGGCTCAAAGTCACCCAGCTAGAACTCATTGTTTTCTGGTTTGTAATGAGGCGTCTTAAATCAGCAGTCCCCAACCTTTCCAGCTCTTTGGATTGGTGGCGGCAACAGTGGCAGTGGGGGGAGGGCAGAGGGGATGGCTTTGAGCATGCTGCTTGCACAAATGCAGCTTCATGTGCTCGTGCACTCACCCACCGCTTGCGTGGCCCAGTTCCCAAGGGGCCGCAGCCAAGCACCATACCATAGATCAGGGGGCCTTAAATCACTACACCAAACTGATTATCATCTTCAGTTTAAAGACTTTTAAAATTCTCTTAATGATACCCGTATTTGTATCTATATATTTTTCAATGCGATCATTTTTTTGCATCTACTTTTAAGCACATGGCAATTTTAAAATGAATAACTTTCATCTCCTAAGGTTGATTACTTCATATTTGTTTCTCTGCACTGCAGGCCAAAATTACCTTTTGGATGTGATGGGAGAGAATAACTTCAGCTGAAGTAGATTTCATCTCTTCTGTTCCCACATTTCCCTTGGTACTGATGTATGGCATTCCCTTCTCTTCTAATAGTATATGTTTTCTCAACAATATTGTCATTTTTTTTCTTTTATATCAGTCCATGTAAACAGCTTATTCATAAGTGAAGTGCATTTGGTAAGTCTGTCAATTTAGCATTTGTGAACACAAGTGGGGATGTAAATACAGTTATTATATGTATTGGATTTATTTCCGTATTAGATTTGATATTGTTGCATGCCACCTTGTCACCTTGATAAACAGGACTGGATCCTAGAGAAAGATGGAATAGAAGCTCAGAGCCCCAAATAACTGTCTGAAAGGGTTTTTGGGGGGGAGGGTGGGAGTAGTGGTTTCTTCTTGAGTTTAAGCACACCATTTTGTGTTTAATTTGTGGAGATGGCTATGGTGGGATTACACAGCCTTTCCACAGTTGAGGCATTGCGCAGCATGTTGTAAGATGGCTAACACAGAAATTTTGCTCTTTGATAATACATCATAGCTCAAATATAGTACCAGCAAAGAGCAACCATTTCCCCAGATGCTGCCAGCAGACTTTAAAGATATGAGGAAAATTCAGCAGCTGATCAGCTCTTCTCTCTGGTGAAAATTTATAGTATAAATATTGTCTACTAAAGCTTTTTTAGTTGGTGGCACTCTTGCAAAATGGCAGCCATAGAAGGTGTAATCAGTCCCAAAATATCAATGCACTGGAAAGAACTTAGGAGAAAAGCTGCCCCACCGTTTTAACTCCCAAGGACCTCCCTTGCAGCTCTCCTTTTGCTGCTGCTTGCCTGTTTGTTTGGCAAGAGTGCATCCTTCTAAGCCAGTGGTTCTCAACCTTTTTAATGCCGCGACCCCCAACCGGTCGTAAGTCGAGGACTAAACTGGTCATAAGTCGAGGACTAAACCGGTCGTAAGTCGAGAACTACCCAACCGGTCGTAAGTCGAGGACTTTCCCTGCCCGGGAGCGCCGCGCATGCGTGGTTCCGCCCCCTGCGCCGGCCGAGGCGTAGCTGGCAAGTGGCAGAGACAGAGCAGGCCGACCACCAGCTGGCCCAGCCCAAGGGAGGTAAGGCACCAGCCGGAAAAGGGGAAAAAAATGGCGGACAGCCTTGCTTGGCGACCCCCGTGAAATGGTTGATCGACCCCAAATGGGGTCGCGACCCATAGGTTGAGAACCACTGTTCTAAGCCAAACCCTGGGGTGCAGCCACCTAATCTTCCTACATTCTGGAAATTTATTTTTATTTTATTTTATTTATTTACTTATTTATATCCCACCTTTATTATGCTTAAGGAATCCCATACAGGCTTTGTTGAGAATAAAGATGATGCTGGTAATTACTCTGTAACATATTCCCCATTTATTTATTTCGAATTAAGGGAATCTTTTAAATAGTAAAAGTCATGAATGACAGGAATAATGGTGTACACCAACCAGCACTCACTCTTTGGACACAATGATGCCCTTTAGCATCAGACAGGTTACCTGTAATTTAATCCAATGCCAACAAACGCATTCCTTACTTCATCTGACTGAGATAGAATCCGCTAATAGGCTTAGCCTTAGTGGAACTTTGGAGAGTGAAAGGGGAATAAGTTTATAAAACTATGACGCCACTCTGGCTTCTTACAGACACCTGTGAACTAATATTTATAGTACCCTCCCAGGGACCTCTGGCTGAAACCTCAATTTCTTTTCTTGAGAAACTTCCATACAGTAATCCCTTTGCATGCGAAGGCAAGTCTGTCACTCTATTTACGGGATCCAAAAACAGCCTTTCTTTCTCCCCCCCCCCCCGAACTGTATTTTTTGATCAATTCAGAATTTTTGGCCTTAGAATACTGTTGTAAAAATGGCCTTAATTTTTTCCTGGTGAAACTTTATTTCATTTATCCTTTTTGATCATGTTTTTAAAATGTGCAATAAAGTACTAGACAAATTTTGGTATGGGGATTTTTGAATATAAGTTCTGATATTTTATACCAAAACATGTCCATTAAGTGGAAAAACAGGCATTTCTAGTTCCACAATTCAACACCAAGTCCATTATTAAAATTATACATTTAATAATGTGGAACACATGTGAAACCTGGCAGGAATCCATCCAACCCTATAAATACATGTAGCCCCAGTAAGTGATAGTAGAACGAGTACATTCTGGGGATCCATTTAATGCTTGGAGTAGAATGTTTGTATGTACTCTCTTCAAAAGGAAAGTTGCAATCCATTACTCTTTGCTCTAGACAGTTTAATGCTGCTTTTCTATTAGATCAGTTGAAGACAGAGAGCAAGGTAGGCAATGTCAGAGAAAGGCTAAAGATTTATTTGCTTCTTTAATTAAATCACTCTATAATCATGGTTAGACTAGTCTTTGTCTTTGAACAATGAAGCAAGTACTTCATGTGTGGGCCTAGCCAGACATTTCAGCTCCGCCATTAAACACTTAAATTAAGAAAGTAGTTTATATCAGAGAACCTACTCAAAAAAATCAATAGAAGAGCAAAAGCTATTTATGGTCTAATATCCTTTCTTTTACATTCGAGACCAGTAAAAGATACGGCAATGCCAAACAAGTGTGTCTTAAGTTCTTATAGAGTTTAGATTGTATTAAATGACCGTAATCGAATGAAAAAACCCCAGCTTGTTTAGAATCCACATTTAATGACATGTATATATTTGTACATCATTAAAAATTAAACCCAAAGTAGGAAATAATCACCTTTTGTTCCTGTTTAAATAGACTTTAAGTAGCACTTAAAGAAAATTACTCATTTAATAACATTGTAGTAAGTCATTATTAATACGCCTTTGCTATCATTTGCTGTTGTAGCCAAGGATTACAATAAGGTTCTTGTTGACATTATAGTCCAATGGTTAACATCTAAATTTATAGTCTCTCCAAGTCACACCTTTTCATCCTTTGGCATTAGCAGCATTATGAGCACAAAACTGGGTGCAAAATATATAAGATAACATAAAAAAAAACAATTTCTCAAACTTAAATGGAAAGAAGATGAAATGAACTTAAAACTAGGAAAATGTAAAATGGATAGAAAACAGAAGTAACAACTTTGCCCACATCAGTCTTCAATTAGTGCCAGGTATAAAGATGCAAGTGAACATTTGCTGTAAATGCCAACTTCAGATTTGTAGTCATGGAAGCAATTAAAGAACATCCCCTGGAGAGGCGCATCTGTTTGTATTCTGCTATTCATTTCTGCCCGCATCATCTCTAACCAGAAGCCCAGAAGAACAAAACCAGAAGAACATTTGGATTCAACCACTACGACAAAAACAAAGTCCAGTTCACTAGTCTTGGAGAGACAAATGGAATGGTAAGAAAGAATCGATCAAGACCAACTGCATATCACATTATTTACTTTATTGTATCTTATATTAGCAAAAACTTCTAAAAGATGATAATTTTTCCATGCTGATGTGACACCATATCTCCCAAGGATTTTTAATTGTCAATCTACTAATGAATTGTTTATTTTTCAGAAACAATTTAATTGATTTACACCATGACAAGTGACGTAAAAATGCACTGATGTTCAATGGCTTGTTTTAAAGCCTGTTAATGTTTTCTGCTGGGTATTACTACACAAATGATATCCTTTTTTATCCATTTTTTCATCATATGATAGAGTTTGTTTGCTAGATCTATTTAGAGAAAATTTGAGCTGTTCTTTCCCATAGAAGAGGGTATTTGTAGCTCAGGGTTGAACGGTGGGGTCCTTAGTGCTCTCTGAGCTTGGTTGTTTTCTTGAGAACATTTCGTTACCAAACTAGGTAACATTGTCAATGCTCACTTTTAACTTTCTCATTTGAAGCTTGAGTGAGTGAACACATAAGGAAATAGATTTTCACTATAAGAAAATAATTGCACATTCCCGGTTGAATCATGGAATGCTATAAGGGGAAGAATATGATGAGATTAAATAATAGAATAACAAGAGTTGGAAGGGACCTTGTAGGTCATGTAGTCCAACCCCCAGCCCAAGCAGGAGACCCTACACCGTTTCTGAACAATGTCCAGGAAAATACCTATGTATTTTTTAGTGATCAGTCTCATTTAGGAATGTGAAAATGTATCAGATTTATTTCTCTTAATTTGTCATTCTTGCAGATGTTAGTTTCAATTGGGGGGATCCTATTTTTTCTGTTTCTCCTATTTCTATGCCAATTTATTAACAAGAGCGTCTTCAATGAGTGAAGATAACCCATTTGTGGACAGCAATACAAAAGTAGAAATAAATAATATAATTAATTTTCTATAGTAGTTTTCACTGAATAACATTTCAGGAAGGTGGATTGTAAGCCACAGTATAATCAAATAAAAACTAGGTTGCCCTGGTTAATAATTGGGGGTGGGGATGGGGAGGGACTATTCAGAAATCCCAGCCTGTACAGTAAACTGGGAAGTAAAACAAAGAAACAAAAGAATCCCAGAAGAGGACAGTGACTAAATCTTCTCTACCTTATTGCCATGTAAATCACGTGAACATGGACATCTATTCACCAAATTGAGTTCAACAAAGGAGAGAATTACCTTTATCTGTCTGTTTCAGTTTATCTCTCCACCCAAAACTTTTGAGTATTGTGGCATATTTAACATTTAATTACATTTATATTTCTACGTACTATAAATGGCTTTCTTTGAGAATAAATTAGTTTTTCTGATCTTAACAGTCTGGAATAAAATTTAACATCAGTCTCAGATGATTTTCACCTTCACTTACATTAAAAAGTAATTGGCTGGATGAAGGTCAATAAATGACAAGTTGCACCTTGGGCAGATGGAGGCACACAGGTTAATTTACAAGATTTACTAGTTGAATGTTGTTCTTAAATCCTAGGATTTAGATTCTTTGTGAATCTCTGGCTTTCCATATATTATCACAAGCCAGCAAGAGACAAGGCGGTTGGGGGACACTCAAAACTAAAATCAATTATTGAGATTGAAGGAAATTCAAAAATTGACTTTCCTTTATAGAAACCAGCTCTCACCAACACTATTACACCTTTAGAGTCTCTTTGCATTTCAAATTAGTCAGTTTCTTAAGTACTGTCATTTCACAGGGATATAATTTTTATATTAGTATATTTAAAAATCTTACTTCATATAATTGTATTGCAATAAGAAAGAAAAATACAGGGTAGTGTAATGTTGGTATTGAAAAGATAGTGAGGTTCTTAGTTTAGCAAAATCACCCAACCTTCTTTGCAAGGCTCTCATCTTAATTTTTAAAAGCTGTTTTAATGCCAATATAGTCCAGCTAGTTGCAGCAAAGTAGAGAAATAAATAAAGAAGCCAAATTATGGTGCAAACTGGCAGAATTTTGCCAGGAGAAGTAAGGAAGTTAACATGAGGGATCTGATTCCACAGCCTGTAAGTGGAAGAAATCAGAAAGAGAAGAAATGGGGTCTTTGGGGACGCTAAGCCACATAGTGAGAAAGAGGGGCATCTACTTGTCAGAGGGAGCAGAACTGGACACCTGTAGGAAATGAAACTTTTCAATTAGGGGAGATATAAAAGGCTTTGATAAGTCTTTTTTATGTAAGGTATAAAAGACTGATATAAAAGCTTGGCATTCAGACAAATCAGCCATCAATAGAACTTAGAGATAAACCACATTTACACACCATTCAAAAGAGACAATAAAAAAGCTAAGAAGGGAACAAAAGATCAGAACACATTCTCTTCAACAACCAACACTTAGATAAGCAGAGATTAACAACAGACAAATAATCAAGCAGAAAACAGTACCCTAATCAAAGAACTATCAAGAATACACACGCGCACACACACACACACACACACACTAACTGGCAGGATAAGCTAGTGTATGTAAACAGGGAGCAAATCCCACACTCAATAGCACCAAGGATCCCACAGTTCTGCCCTGAGCTATATATATTCCTTTCTGTTGAAAAGACTTTGAAAGTATGGGTGTAGTCTCAGGCATATGCAGGAGTCCATAGACAGTCACACACACACAGTCACACACACACACACACAGAGAGAGGGGGGGGAGGCTTAGCTTGGAGGTATGGTTGGAAAGAATAAGAAATTAATTTGGAAGCCAAACAAAGAGAAAGGGAGTAAGGACGATTTTGAGTCAGTCAGAGATAAAGGAAAAAAGCACAAGACGAGGGGGAGAGAGGCAGCTTGCTTAGCTCTAGAAGATGGACTGGCAGTTTCATCAGAGAGGGAGTGATCTTGTGGATCAGGAGGGGAAGGTTTAGAGAACTGAGAAGAAACAGATCAAATTCAGAAGGAGGATATCCAGGCTGAGAAGAAAATTAGTGCACAAAAGTAGGAACGTATATGAGATTTACAGACATTTTTGCTGTAGGCATTGTTTGCAAGAATTGGAGAAAATTGATTTAAGTACAGTATTACTGTCCTCTTGAAATGTACTGTATGTTTAAAGAGAGTGTTCTGAGAAAGTTTCCATCCCACTGATTTAAATAGTTTACTGACTGAAAATTATTCTTGTACCTGCCTAATACCGTCTATATATCTGCATGGTTACTGTTTTTCTCATTAAAGGAATGAAGTTGCTTTTATCTGACCATAATTAGAGATCTTTTTTTTTTATTGGATGACCCAGGAGGGAGAGAGGAAAGCACCTCTTAGATGCTCCTTGAAGGCTTGGCTGCAGGCCAATAAAAGAATGACCAATAAAAGGGTGACAGAATTGGTCTCCAGCTGGTCCTCACTGCTCCACTGCCTGACCCTTTCGGGGGTTGTTGTGTGTGTGAAATAAAAGCCTGTAAGAACTGCCTACAGTCTAGTGCAAGACCATGTTTGAGTCAAAGAACTGAAAGATTGGAATTTGAAGGACCTTCTGCCAATGGTAAACTGGCCATCTTGGAGCTTAAACTGCTGAGTTCCAGTGTCACAAACCACAAAAATGTGGTTTTGGAATTTGAGCTTGCCATTACTCAGCCAAAAGTAAATCAGCTGAATTTAGCTGTAGGATTTTGAGTGTAGGAATAATCTAGGAAAAACATCAAGCCCCATACAAAATTACTTTCAAGTCAAAAATCACTAAAATTAGTTCATTAAAACATCAAGAATTTATAAAGAGAAATGATAATGAATTTTTTTAGCTACTGCTGAAACATGGGCAAAGTAGACCATAACTGTGGTGTCTGATATATAATATAAAATAACAATAGTGGTTATTTTTCTGATATTTAATCACAGAAAGTAAAACAGCTGAATTATATTCCATACAAATACGTTGAGAAAAACAGAGCAGAATAAAACTTGAAGGCCCTTCCTCACAATACATTCTTATTTTTTTTCATCCTTTGTAAGCAATAATTAGACAACTTTTTAGATTTTACCATCCATGAGCTAATGCATATTTGCCTCAAAGTTTTATTTCTTAATGTAAATGTGGGCATCATTTTGTATCTCCTCCATTCAGTTAATCTATTAATAATTTGTTCTAATTTAAATGGTTTTTCCACTTTGATATATTCAACTTACAGTATTCTATTTCAAAATCTTTATTTGCATTCTATAAAACAAATGTAACTTTTAGCTCATAAAGAGCCTTATAATGAAAGATAGTGGGTCATTGGCAATTTATGGAGTGTTTTACATTCTATTTCAGCTTTTTCCATTTAGTTTGTGGTATCTGCTGACTTCTGCAAGGGTCCTCTGGAGCCCTGAAAGTAATTCCAGTGCATTCTACTTGTTTGGGTCAGTGTGATATAGCTATCCAAACTCACTTTTCTACATTTTATTTATTTCTACCCAGAGTAGTGGGGTCAAGAAAGAGCAAATGTCTACTTTCCCAATGAACTTGTATGGCTGAAAGCAGACTTGTATCTGAGTCTTCAACACAGACCTTGGCCAGGTCTCTGAATATGCACATGGTTCAAGATTTGTCTGGATGGCATTTTTGAAAGGATACAAATGCAAATCCTGAAACAAGTCTCCCAAGAATCAAAATGATGATCCCATTAAAAAGGTGAAACTAGAATTAATCAGATCATTTTAGAATAGCAGTAAGATTTAAATGATTATTCAACAGAGTACAAGTATTGCCAAGACTAGTCCATTGCTGGCTGTCTCCATTCAGCACACACCAGCATTTACGATAAGAGTAGCACTATCATAATAAAGCAATGTATAAAAGTATATTCTTCTCACAAATTGCTTTTTTGCTTGTAGTGATAGGAGCCCAGATGGTGCCTTAACCAGTTTAGCAATTTTAGATTCAGCTGTAACTCTGCTGCTGAATGTGCACCTCTAAGAATAAATTCCAATCAAAGGCTGTGTGTGTGTGTGCGCCTGCATGCATACTTGCGTGCATGTATGTGTGATATATGTGTATTTAATAGGTTGTTAGTAATAAAGAAAGTGCTGTTGCAGTGACAAAATGACAAAAAGTCACTTCCACCTAACATCTGGATCTTAAGATGAAATTGCTTTACTTTGTATAGAACCCTGCGCTTAAAATATTAAAGCAATAACACAATGTAATAAATCAGACTGAGTAATATTTCTTAAATGTTTTGCTTAAATATTTTCTGTAGGTTTCAGCTTGCCAAGAAATATTCAGTTATTTAGCAAAATAGAAGTTTAACAGTTAAACAGATTAGACAAAGGGCAAGAGGTTGCTTGTAGTATACAGTACACTAAGCCACAGAACTTCATCTCTATCTTAAGTAACTACAATGGCAAATGATACCCATATGAACTGGCATGAGACTGTGTTGAATTCAAGCATCCCCTGGCCAGATCATGCGCAAGAGGGCAACGTTTTCAGGACATTCCTTGAATTTATTAAAAGGATTTAGGATCACCTTCAGCCAGGAAGCTCTAAGCTGGCTGGGGTTTAGCTCTGGTCTAACAAGGATGCTTTCTTGACCTTCCCCTTGACCACCACTTTCTGGCTCTTTTGCTGACATTGTTCAGTTCTGCTGGCAAAGCTTTCCAGCAGATTAAGTCAGTTGTCAGGAATTGCTTGTAAATCAGCAGAACATCTCAGTTGGAAGAAGTGAGGTGGGTCTACTTTTAATCTGTATTGAGTAAACAGGATGGCCTTAAAAAGACAGAGGGAAGATCTGCTCCTGAGAAATAAAGCTTGAGCCCAGATCAAAAAAGTGGTTTACGAGAACACTTCAGACAGCTTTCCTTCCCATATTCTCATACTAGGAGGGAGAAAGGGAAGCACAGTCAGACCGGCAAGATTCTGTTACTATAGCTGTTCTAATAAAAATAACTTAAAAAAAAAAATAGAGAACAGGAAGACTTGAAGTCTTGTCTCTCTGATAGACCAGTCAGTCCACTTTTTAAAAAGCCCAATAATAAATATATCCCTGTCCCTGAAATGGGAGGGGGGGGGGCAAACAGTCTTGTCAGGGTTGAGCCCGTTTTTCCATCCCATCCAAACACTTTCAGGCCACTGAGCCATATGAATGAATGAATGAATAAGTGAATTTCTCTTCTCACTCTAAAATCTGTACCTCTGACAATTTCCTTTAGGAAAACAGGATTTAATCTGAACAAAAGCTCTCCCCCAGATCTGATTTCTGGTTTTTTTTTTTATCCTGGCTCAGAACGTGCTAAGAGTTCACTTGGAACAGACGCACAGAACAGTTTTGAACACTGAACTCTGCCTTCCTTTCTCCCCTCCACCTCCGGGGGAAAAAAAGGACCCAATATTATAATTAGCCGTTGGTTGGGGGGGAGGGGGCTTTCTTCCAAAAGGGCGAATTGCAAAAGGGGGCAAAGAACTTTCGAGGGGGGAGGGGGGCTTC
>NW_015387810.1:37922-45863 GCF_001527695.2 Protobothrops mucrosquamatus | reverse complement strand
CGTCCCCCGGTAGATGTTCGAGGGTGGTGGGAACTGCCGTTCTCTCCCCGGCGGGGAAGCCGTTCGGTCAGAAGGCGCTGCTGCTACGATCTCCGCCCGCCGCGACCTAAAAGGTTAGACTTGAGTTCAAGCGACCTTGATCCCAATCCTAGAATGAAGACGGGAGCCCGTGTGTTGCCTCAGAGGTTACTGGGTGGGGTGAAACGTAGGCAGGGACGGCTTCTCGCACGTGAGAAACGACGAGAAATCTAGACGCCCGTTTTGGTAAGAGTGAACATTGAACAAGCTGTGGAGCGTGTGCGCGGAGGGCTTTCCCCCAGCGATCAGCTGGAGCGGAAAACTTTCTGAAAGCCACCAAGGCTTCGCCTTCTATGGCATTCCCCCTCCTGTAGTGTATCTCTGTTGCCAACGCCGCCTGGAAAGGGGGATCAGAACTTCCCTTTTTGTGGGGTAATCATGAATATTACCAAAATAAGTTTTGAATAAGTGATCTCAGAGGCAGATAATAATGTGGCATCTCTGCTCTTGAAACTGCCAGCCCCCCCCCCCCAAAAAAAGTTTATGGTGGGTTTATTCAGCTGGCTGGATGGGGGGAATAGCAGAGGATGCTTGTGACCGAGGGAGTAGTCGAAACTTCTCCAGTCTGATGTCTTTTGGACAATCCAGGCCACTGGATTGTACCTGGAGAACATTGATAACATCTGAAGCTAGACGAGAGAAAATAACTTTATGAAGTTTTCTTTTCAGTGGGGTTTCCACCAGTGGAGGAAGATGCAACAGAAGAGGAGATATGATAGGAGAAAACGTTGGGGTGGGATATGGATAGTGGTAGCAGTGCTGTACTGGTTGCCTAAGGGAAGGAAAAGAATAGCCCTGCATAACTTTAGGTTGTCTCACTTGTGCACTGAGAATGGTTCCAACTTCCTAAGAGATATCAGTTGGCTCTTTGGAGTTGAAAGGAGATAACTTTAAATATGTTTTCACGTGTGGTCTCCTTCCTCATGACTAAATACATGCCAGTGTTGAACCTGTACACTGGGGCAGATTCCAAAGCTTGCTCCTGACCCTGTGTTCAAATTACGCCGGAGAGACCCCCTCCTGGGAGCAAAATTCCAAGCCATCTTTGCCCAGATGCCCTCTGCAGGTATGGGATTTCAGTCTCCCAAATGTTTGCACCACTCAGCTGCAAGGCTCTAAGATGCCAGGGAAGGATGCCAGAAGCCATGCTTTTCAGGGAGGATTGGGGCAAGGACCTGAGAGGATCTCCTTGTCCTATGCTAAGAAGGAAATGGCAGTGAAGCATGAAGGCTATTTCCATTCCTGGCTCAATATCTTTGTTTAGCAGTGCAACAAGGGAAGCAGTTGGCACAAGGGGAAAAAATATAGAAAACATGGGGTTCAGAATAAGATGAGTTGCAAGAGAAAAAGACTGCAGAAATGCAGTGAAAAGTTTCACTGGCTATCAAAATTAACTCTAAGACAGAGAAAGCTATCTTATGCCATGTAGCCAAACACAGATCACTCTCATGGGTGTTGGTTACTCTCCAAAGGCTCATCTCTGTTGACATCCCCTCTGTTTCTTTACAATACCTCTGTTTCATCCTTTTAACTGGCATCTCAGGGATTAAACAGAGACACTAATACATGCACCATGTATACATAGTACTAAATCACAATGCAGTTTGTGTGATTTTGGCTTGGTGTACTATGTGAATATGCCATTGTAGTTTGTATATCACATTTTATGGCTTAGCACGTTGCCTAAACCCAGCCAATTGTGGAGTGTAGCAGTTATGATTAAACAAACCATGACTTACCATAATGTATGAATCCACTCTATCACTGATACATGGTACTTTTCCCATGTCTGTTTTTCATGAATAACAGAATGCAGACTTTAAAATCTTCTGGAAAAGGGGGGTGGAGAAAGGAAGTATACAGCTTGCCTGCTGTTGCATGAGTGTAATATTACCTACTTCAGGGCTTTCTCTACTGGCACCTTCCATGGCACAAAAAAAACGCAGGAGCAATTTCTGCATTCTGATGTGTTTCCACAGTGTTGCCTTCATCCCATTCCCAGCCCACAAGTGAGATAAGCTTAAGTCATCTTATCTGCTTCATGTTGAAGTAATGCTTTTTTTTGTTTCTTTTGCCTATCCTGTCCAGGGTTGGAAAATGCAATTATTCTGGCTGGATGTCAGATACTTGCAGTGATTTGAAATAGAGGTAAAGGAGGTAGGAAAGGATTCAGCAGTGGAGATAGCATTGGAGCATTATCTGCAGGAGCTTTTCTTACATTTTTCTGGCAAAAGCAGCCTTGCACTGCAAGCTCCACCCCATTAGTATGTGGATCTGATATACTGTAATAATGCATGTACAAAAAGGGATGGAGTTTGCAGTGCATGGCTGCTTTCATCCTCGTCCTCCTCACTTGAATGCTACAAGTATGAATGGGAAGTATCTGTGTCTTCTACTTTCTATATTATTGTTTATTTTAATCAGAGCAAAATGAGAATGTAAGGAAAAGAAACTTCCTCCTGTTTCTTCCATGAAGAAGAACAAGACAGCCACAGTTCAAATCTCATATGGCTTTAAACTATGTTTTCTTGCTGGCCTTCTCCATTTATACAGGGAAATAATTGTAGAATTATTTTTGGAAAACTTATCCAGAGTGGCCCACCAAGCACTCTCAAAAATGCTGTATAAATGCTATGCCAATTTGCACAGTGTGTAGATACATTTACAATTGTACATCCTTTTGAGAAGAATTTGGAAGACCCAGACTTGATGGCACACAATCATTCAATCAGTCATTTCCAAGATGTAAATTCAAGATCCCCCCCCCCCCCGTTCTCATCAGAGCCAGGAGCCTGTGAACTTGGGGACTTGTGGTTCCAGAATTGAGAAGAACCACTTGATCTTGAATGATAGTCAAAAGCTGACATCAGTTGCAACTTTTGGTAATAAACGCCTTTAGCCCTCAATTGTCATTTTAAGAGTCTGAGTATTTAAGCTCAGAGCTGTAGAATTTGGATNGAAATCTGAGTGCAATGTATTTCAGCAAATATTGGGCAGATTCTGCCTACACAACATGGTGGCCACGCCCACTTGGTGGCCACGCCCACTTGGCCACGCCCCTGGCACCCGGCGATGTATAAGTGGTTGGGGGTCACCACAACATGGGGAACTGTATTATGGGGTCACGGCATTAGAAAGGTTGAGAACCACTGCTTTATAGAAACCAGCTCTCACCAACACTATTACACCTTTAGAGTCTCTTTGCATTTCAAATTAGTCAGTTTCTTAAGTACTGTCATTTCACAGGGATATAATTTTTATATTAGTATATTTAAAAATCTTACTTCATATAATTGTATTGCAATAAGAAAGAAAAATACAGGGTAGTGTAATGTTGGTATTGAAAAGATAGTGAGGTTCTTAGTTTAGCAAAATCACCCAACCTTCTTTGCAAGGCTCTCATCTTAATTTTTAAAAGCTGTTTTAATGCCAATATAGGAGAAGTAAGAAAGTTAACATGAGGGATCTGATTCCACAGCCTGTAAGTGGAAAAAATCAGAAAGAGAAGAAATGGGGTCTTTGGGGATGCTAAGCCACATAGTGAGAAAGAGGGGCATCTACTTGTCAGAGGGAGCAGAATCAATAAAGAAGTCAGAACTGGACACCTGTAGGAAATGAAACTTTTCAATTAGGGGAGATATAAAAGGCTTTGATAAGTCTTTTTTATGTAAGGTATAAAAGACTGATATAAAAGCTTGGCATTCAGACAAATCAGCCATCAACAGAACTTAGAGATAAACTACATTTACACACCATTCAAAAGAGACAATAAAAAAGCTAAGAAGGGAACAAAAGATCAGAACACATTCTCTTCAACAACCAACACTTAGATAAGCAGAGATTAACAACAGACAAATAATCAAGCAGAAAACAGTACCCTAATCAAAGAACTATCAAGGAGAAAATACACACACACACACACACACATACACACACACTAACTGGCAGGATAAACTAGTGTATGTAAACGGAGCAAATCCCACACTCAATAGCACCAAGGATCCCACAGTTCTGCCCTGAGCTATATATATTTCTTTCTGTTGAAAAGACTTTGAAACTATGGGTGTAGTCTCAGGCATAGACAGGAGTCCATAGACAGAGAGACAGTCACAAACACACACACACACACACACAGAGAGAGAGAGAGAGGGGGGGGGGAAGGCTTAGCTTGGAGTTATGGTTGGAAAGAATAAGAAATTAACTTGGAAGCCAAACAAAGAGAAAGGGAGTAAGGACGATTTTGAGTCAGTCAGAGATAAAGGAAAAAAGCACAAGAGGAGGGAAAGAGAGGCAGTTTGCTTAGATCTAGAAGATGGACTGGCAGTTTCATCAGAGAGGGAGTGATCCTGTGGATCAGGAGGGGAAGGTTTAGAGAACTGAGAAGAAACAGATCGAATTCAGAAGGAGGATATCCAGGCTGAGAAGAAAATTAGTGAACAAAAGTAGGAAGGTATATGAGATTTACAGACATTTTTGCTGTAGGCATTGTTTGCAAGAATTGGAGAAAATTGATTTAATTATTACTGTCCTCTTGAAATGTACTGTATGTTTAAAGAGAGTATTCTGAGAAAGTTTCCATCCCACTGATTTAAATAGTTTACTGACTGAAAATTATTCTTGTACCTGCCTAATACCGTCTATATATCTGCATGGTTACTGTTTTTCTCATTAAAGAATGAAGTTGCTTTTAACTGACCATAACTAGAGATCTTTTTTTTTTATTGGATGATCCAGGAGGGAGAGAGGAAAGCACCTCTTAGATGCTCCTTGAAGGCTTGGCTGCAGGCCAGTAAAAGAATGACCAATAAAAGAGTGCCAGAATTGGTCTCCAGCTGGTCCTCACTGCTCCACTGCCTGACTCTTTCGGGGGTTGTTGTGTGTGTGAAATAAAAGCCTTTAAGAACTGCCTAAAGTCTAGTGCAAGACCATGTTTGAGTCAAATAACTGAAAGGTGGGAATTTGAAAGACCTTCGGCCAATGGTAAACTGGCCATCTTGGAGCTTAAACTGCTGAGTTCCAGTGTCACAAACCACAAAAATGAGGTTTTGGAATTTGAGCTTGTCATTACTCAGCCAAAAGTAAATCAGCTGAATTTAGCTGTAGGATTTTGAGTGTAGGAATAATCTAGGAAAAACATCAAGCCCCATACAAAATTACTTTCAAGTCAAAAATCACTAAAATTGGTTCATTAAAACATCAAGAATTTATAAAGAGAAAGAAATGATAATGATTTTTTTAGCTATTGCTGAAACATGGGCAAAGTAGACCATAACTGTGGTGTCTGATATATAATATAAAATAACAATAGTGGTTATTTTTCTGATATTTAATCACAGAAAGTAAAACAGCTGAATTATATTCCATACAAATAAGTTGAGAAAAACAGAGCAGAATAAAACTTGAAGGCCCTTCCTCACAATACATTCTTATTTTTTTTCATCCTTTGTAAGCAATAATTAGACAACTTTTTAGATTTTACCATCCATGAGCTAATGCATATTTGCCTCAAAGTTTTATTTCTCAATGTAAATGTGAGCATCATTTTGTATCTCCTCCATTCAGTTAATCTATTAATAATTTGTTCTAATTTAAATGGTTTTTCCACTTTGATATATTCAACTTACAGTATTCTATTTCAAAATCTTTATTTGCATTCTATAAAACAAATGTAACTTTTAGCTCATAAAGAGCCTTATAATGAAAGATAGTGGGTCATTGGCAATTTATGGAGTGTTTTACATTCTATTTCAGCTTTTTCCATTTAGTTTGTGGTATCTGCTGACTTCTGCAAGGGCCCTCTGGAGCCCTGAAAGTAATTCCAGTGCATTCTACTTGTTTGGGTCAGTGTGTTATAGCTATCCAAACTCACTTTTCTACATTTTATTTATTTCTACCCAGAGTAGTGGGGTCAAGAAAGAGCAAATGTCTACTTTCCCAATGAACTTGTATGGCTGAAAGCAGACTTGTATCTGAGTCTTCAACACAGACCTTGGCCAGGTCTCTGAATATGCACATGCTTCCAGATTTGTCTGGATGGCATTTCTGAAAGGATACAAATGCAAATCCTGAAACAAGTCTCCCAAGAATCAAAATGATGATCCCATTAAAAAGGTGAAACTAGAATTAAGCAGATCATTTTAGAATAGCAGTAAGATTTAAATGATTATTCAACAGAGTACAAGCATTGCCAAGACTAGTCCATTGCTGGCTGTCTCCATTCAGCACACACCAGCATTTACGATAAGAGGAGCACTATAATAATAAAGCAATGTATAAAAGTATATTCTTCTCACAAATTGCTTTTTTGCTTGTAGTGATAGGAGCCCAGATGGTGCCTTAACCAGTTTAGCAATTTTAGATTCAGCTGTAACTCTGCTGCTGAATGTGCACCTCTAAGAATAAATTCCAATCAAAGGCTGTGTGTGTGTGTGTGTGTGTGTGTGTGTACGCCTGCATGCATACTTGCGTGCATGTATGTGTGATATATGTGTATTTAATAGGTTGTTAGTAATAAAGAAAGTGCTGTTGCAGTGACAAAATGACAAAAGTCACTTCCACCTAACATCTGGATCTTAAGATGAAATTGCTTTACTTTGTATAGAACCCTGCGCTTAAAATATTAAAGCAATAGCACAATGTAATAAATCAGATTGAGTAATATTGCTTAACTGTTTTGCTTAAATATTTTCTGTAGGTTTCAGCTTGCCAAGAAACATTCAGTTATTTAGCAAAATAGAAGTTAAACAGATTAGACAAAGGGCAAGAGGTTGCTTGTAGTATACAGTACACTAAGCCACAGAACTTCATCTCTATCTTAAGTAACTACAATGGCAAATGATACCCATATGAACTGGCATGAGACTGTGTTGAATTCAAGCATCCCCTGGCCAGATCATGCGCAAGAGGGCAATGTTTTCAGGACATTCCTTGAATTTATTAAAAGGATTTAGGATCACCTTCAGCCAGGAAGCTCTAAACTGGCTGGGGTTTAGCTCTGGTCTAACAAGGATGCTTTCTTGACCTTCCCCTTGACCACCACTTTCTGGCTCTTTTGCTGACATTGTTCAGTTCTGCTGGCAAAGCTTTCCAGCAGATTAAGTCAGTTGTCAGGAATTGCTTGTAAATCAGCAGAACATCTCAGCTGGAAGAAGTGAGGTGGGTCTACTTTTAATCTGTATTGAGTAAACAGGATGGCCTTAAAAAGACAGAGGGAAGATCTGCTCCTGAGAAATAAAGCTTGAGCCCAGATCAAAAAAGTGGTTTACGAGAACACTTCAGACAGCTTTCCTTCCCATATTCTCATACTAGGAGGGAGAAAGGGAAGCACAGTCAGACCGGCAAGATTCTGTTACTATAGCTGTTCTAATAAAAATAACTTTAAAAAAAAATAGAGAACAGGAAGACTTGAAGTCTTGTCTCTCTGATAGACCAGTCAGTCCACTTTTTAAAAAGCCCAATAATAAAAAATATCCCTGTCCCTGAAATGGGAGGGGGGGGGCAAACAGTCTTGTCAGGGTTGAGCCCGTTTTTCCATCCCATCCAAACACTTTCAGGCCACTGAGCCACATGAATGAATGAATGAATGAATGAATGAATTTCCCTTCTCACTCTAAAATCTGTACCTCTGACAATTTCCTTTAGGAAAATAGGATTTAATCTGAACAAAAGCTCTCCCCCAGATCTGATTTCTGTTTTTTTTTTATCCTGGCTCAGAACGTGCTAAGAGTTCACTTGGAACAGACGCACAGAACAGTTTTGAACACTGAACTCTGCCTTCCTTCCTCCCCTCCACCTCCGGGGGGGGGGGAAAGGACCCAATATTATAATTAGCCGTTGGTTGGGGGGGGAGGGGGCTTTCTTCCA
>NW_015387810.1:0-37438 GCF_001527695.2 Protobothrops mucrosquamatus | reverse complement strand
CGTCCCCCGGTAGATGTTCGAGGGTGGTGGGAACTGCCGTTCTCTCCCCGGCGGGGAAGCCGTTCGGTCAGAAGGCGCTGCTGCTACGATCTCCGCCCGCCGCGACCTAAAAGGTTAGACTTGAGTTCAAGCGACCTTGATCCCAATCCTAGAATGAAGACGGGAGCCCGTGTGTTGCCTCAGAGGTTACTGGGTGGGGGGAAACGTAGGCAGGGACGGCTTCTCGCACGTGAGAAACGACGAGAAATCGTCCCGGAGCCCTTTCTAGACGCCCGTTTTGGTAAGAGTGAACATTGAACAAGCTGTGGAGCGTGTGCGCGGAGGGCTTTTCCCCCAGCGATCAGCTGGAGCGGAAAACTTTCTGGAGCCACCAAGGCTTCGCCTTCTATGGCATTCCTCCTCCTGTAGTGTATCTCTGTTGCCAACGCCGCCTGGAAAGGGGGATCAGAACTTCCTTTTTGTGGGGTATCATGAATATTACCAAAATAAGTTTTGAATAAGTAATCTCAGAGGCAGATACTGTAATAATGTGGCATCTCTGCTCTTGAAACTGCCAGCCCCCCCCCAAAAAAAGTTTATGGTGGGTTTATTCAGCTGGCTGGATGGGGGGAATAGCAGAGGATGCTTGTGACCGAGGGAGTAGTCGAAATTTCTCCAGTCTGATGTCTTTTGGACAATCCAGGCCACTGGTTGTACCTGGAGAACATTCATAACATCTGAAGCTAGACTAGAGAAAATAACTTTATGAAGTTTTCAGTGGGGTTTCCACCAGTGGAGGAAGATGCAACAGAAGAGGAGATATGATAAGATAAAACGTTGGGGTGGGATATGGATAGTGGTAGCCTAAGGGAAGGAAAAGAATAGCCCTGCATAACTTTAGATTGTCTCACTTGTGCACTGAGAATGGTTCCAACTTCCTAGGAGATATCAGTTGGCTCTTTGGAGGTGAAAGGAGATAACTTTGAATATGTTTTCACGTGTAGTCTCCTTCCTCATGACTAAATACATGCCAGTGTTGAACCTGTACACTGAGGCAGATTCCAAAGCTTGCTCCTGACCCTGTGTTCAAATTACGCCGGAGAGACTCCCTCCTGGGAGCAAAATTCCAAGCCATCTTTGCCCAGATGCCCTCCGCAGGTATGGGATTTCAGTCTCCCAAATGTTTGCACCACTCAGCTGCAAGGCTCTAAGATGCCAGGGAAGGATACCAGAAGCCATGCTTTTCAGGGAGGATTGGGGCAAGGACCTGAGAGGATCTCCTTGTCCTATGCTAAGAAGGAAATGGCAGTGAAGCATGAAGGCTATTTCCATTCCTGGCTCAATATATTTGTTTAGCAGTGCAACAAGGGAAGCAGTTGGCACAAGGGGAAAAAATATAGAAAACATGGGGTTCAGAATAAGATGAGTTGCAAGAGAAAAAGACTGCAGAAATGCAGTGAAAAGTTTCACTGGCTATCAAAATTAACTCTAAGACAGAGAAAGCTATCTTATGCCATGTAGCCAAACACAGATCACTCTCATGGGTGTTGGTTACTCTCCAAAGGCTCATCTCTGTTGACATCCCCTCTGTTTCTTTACAATACCTCTGTTTCATCCTTTTAACTGGCATCTCAGGAATTAAACAGAGACACTAATACATGGAACATGTATACATAGTACTAAATCACAATGCAGTTTGTGTGATTTTGGCTTGGTGTACTATATGAATATGCCATTGTAGTTTGTATATCACATTTTATGGCTTAGCACGTTGCCTAAACCCAGCCAATTGTGGAGTGTAGCAGTTATGATTAAACAAACCATGACTTATCATAATGTATGAATCCACTCTATCACTGATACGTGGTACTTTTCCCATGTCTGTTTTTCATGAATAACAGAATGCAGACTTTAAAATCTTCTGGAAAAGGGGGGAAAAAGGAAGTATACAGCTTGCCTGCTGTTGCATGAGAGTAATATTACCTACTTCAGGGCTTTCTCTACTGGCACCTTCCATGGCACAAAAAAACGCAGGAGCAATTTTTGCATTCTGATGTGTTTCCACAGTGTTGCCTTCATCCCATTCCCAGCCCACAAGTGAGATAAGCTTAAGTCATCTTATCTGCTTCATGTTGAAGTAATGCTTTTTTTGTTTCTTTTGCCTATCCTGTCCAGGGTTGGAAAATCCAATTATTCTGGCTGGATGTCAGATACTTGCAGTGATTTGAAATAGAGGTAAAGGAGGTAGGAAAGGATTCAGCAGTGGAGATAGCATTGGAGCATTATCTGCAGGAGCTTTTTTTACATTTTTCTGGCAAAAGCAGCCTTGCACTGCAAGCTCCAGCCCATTAGTATGTGGATCTGATGTACATAATGCATGTACAAAAAGGGATGGAGTTTGCAGTATTTGCTACGTATATGTAGGGATGTGGGTCTATACATATGTTGTTCATAGTATGTTTAGGTGTGCGTCATGTATGTGTTTCACTTTGAGAGCAGGCAACTAAATTTCATTTTTGATGTGTGCCATTGTGCCCACAGTAAAAAAATGACAATAAAGGTTATCTTATCTTATCTTTCATCCTCGTCCTCCTCACTTGAATGCTACAAATATGGATGGGAAGTATTTGTGTCTTCTACTTTCTATATTATTGTTTATTTTAATAAGAGCAAAATGAGAATATAAGGAAAAGAAACTTCCTCCTGTTTCTTCCATGAAGAAGAACAAGACAGCCACAGTTCAAATCTCATATGGCTTTAAGCTATGTTTTCTTGCTGGCCTTCTCCATTTATACAGGGAAATAATTGTAGAATTATTTTGGGAAAACTTATCCAGAATGGCCCACCAAGCACTCTCAAAAATACTGTATAAATGCTATGCCAATTTGCACAGTGTGTAGATACATTTACAATTGTACATCCTTTTGAGAAGAATTTGGAAGACCCAGACTTGATGGCACACAATCATTCAATCAGTCATTTCCAAGATGTAAATTCAAGATCCCCCCCCCCCCCCCCGTTCTCATCAGAGCCAAGAGCCTGTGAGCTTGGGGACTTGTGGTTCCAGAATTGAGAAGAACCACTTGATCTTGAATGATAGTCAAAGGCTGACATCAGTTGCAACTTTTGGTAATAAACGCCTTTAGCCCTCAATTGTCATTTTAAGAGTCTGAGTATTTAAGCTCAGAGCTGTAGAATTTGGATTTTCTTGCTTTTCTATCCTGCTTTTTGGTAGCATCAGGCTCAAAGTAAGAAAACCCCCAAAGCTTTTGCACATTCTTTTATGTCATTTTAATTAATCCTAATAAAGGCATAATACCTGTGGGGCTTAGACTTTTGTTTCCTGATAATGGGCAGGAAATATGGATTAATGTGTCTCCCTGACTCTCTCCACATGAACTTTCAAACCCCTATGGAGAAGGAGGGAAGGGAAGGGTTTTGTCTGATGAGTTTTAAAAATGAGAGTAAAAACTAGGAAGAAGGCTTAGGAAATTTTGAATCTGGAGTCCTAATGACTGGGGTGAAAGTAGGAGGCTGAGATTTGCAAAGGCAGTGATTAGGAGAGTAATATGGTTCTGCGCATGTTCTCCATTTGTTTCTGCATTTGGAGAGTGTTCCTTTTAAGGCTTACGATGCAGTTTTGTATGTTTATTGCATCCAAATGGCAGAAATTGATTTCACCAGTTTGGGGGCATAATTAAGCAAACTGGGAGCTACCTAACCTGACCAGAAAGTCTGGATGTAACTTTCCAAGATTTCTTTTTGGATTCTTCTATAGCTCTGTGTGCCAGGGATTGAATGTATAATCTTCTTAAAAATTAAACAGTATACTGAGAATGATGGCCTTTCCCTAAAAGGGGCATTCGCATATAATTACCACATTTGTGAGTTACATTTATCTTGTTTTTAGTAATGCATGTAAAAGTGCCTTGACCTAGGAATTACTTAGCTGCTGGCTTCTCTTTTATAACATGAGCCTAAAATTATTATGTTAATCATTTTTATATTGTGTGATTTTGGAAGATTACATGCAGTGGTGGGATTCAGCCTGTTCGCACCAGTTCGGCAGAACCGGTAGCTAATTTTTTGTTGCCCAGGCCCAGAATGGACTTCCGGAAGTGGCATCCACACAGAGAACTGGTTGTTCACATATCTGAATCCCACCACTGATTACATCGTGTATTTTTTAAGATTATTAAAAGCTGGGATTCTTTCAATAATGTCAAATACATAATTGTCTTTCATTTTGCATGCACATAGCTTCTCTCTTCAATATTCCCTGCCCTTGAATCTAACATGGGAAAAGAGGTTCCTCCCCTAAAAAAAAGGGAATTGACTTGCATGTATTCTCATCTACAGGATGTCTTGACATGCTAAGTATAGAAGGGCAGTTCACCTTCGCCACAGACCAACCCCAGATGCATTGTGCTACATTCTTCATAGGAGAACCAGAGGAGTTCATCAGCATAGATTTTGATTTTGTCAACATTGACTGTCAAGCTGGAGACTTCTTGAAGGTATGAGGTTGTCCGCAGACTGAAAGTTGCTATATATCAGACAGAGGTGAAGGAATTCACACCACAAGTTAACTTTTCTTTTACAAAAAAACAGGATATATTTGGCACTAGTAAAGTCAAAAAATCAAAATAGAAGGTAACGATTCAGACGTTCGCTTTTGAGGTTTCCAAACATGGTGAGTGGAATGAGGTTGGCTTTGGGTCCAAAATCCCTCCTCTACAGTCTGCTTCTGGTAGCCTTGCTACTTAGTATCATAAATTTTATTTTATTTTTTATTCATTCCACTTACATTTTGTTTTCAAGGATACCCACACTTTCCCCTTTTTTTCATTTTCTTCTAGTTAGACTAGCAGTTGTGGCTGGGTAAAAATTTAGACTTCATCAGTTGTAGCTCAACCCTCAATCATTATACCACAATGTCTTTCATAAGTTTGAGATTCAGTAGGGAATATTTTACTTTTAATAATGAAATTAAATATTTAAGTAGGTAGAGATAAAATATTAACAAAACATTGTTAGAACTTCTGCAGGCAATAAACATAGAAATAAAGAAGGAAGCTGATAGCCCACAGAAGATATGGTTATGGGAAAGATACCATAAATTTATCATAATACTTATACATTGGCCAGAGTTTAAAGTATTGCAAGAAACTTTGTTCTGTTGCTACAATAGATGGAGAGAACTTGCTATCCTTTAGGTGTTGTTACCTTAGCATATTATCTGGAGAAATAATTACATTTTCTAGGATAAAATGCAGCATAGGAAACCATCGCCTCTTTACCCAAAACATAAGCCTGAAGTGAAGTCCAACCTGTAGATCATGTGAGGCCCCAAACCCAAGAATGGCACATGAGTTTTCCAAGCTGAGTTCTTTATTGGTTCCACACCTAGAGACAGAATCTTGCCAAAATGAGGCTCTCTACTATCTGCATTTACCATATACTCTGAAAACTACTAGGGAGAGGCTTCGCCCTCTTTCTTTCACACAAAATATCTGGACTGGGTTGTCTCTTATTCCTGTGTAATGCATCCCCTCCCACCTGGGAATCCCTTCTACTACATTCCATCACAGATAACCACTATACACCATGCATTTGTTGCTTGAAAAATCAATTGTCTGCCTTGTCTTTAAATGGAATTTATTAGTAATTCCTAAGAGAATACAATTAACACTGAGGTCAAAACATTTGTTTCTTTGACTTCATGTAATGTGAACATTTTAATTTCCTTGGATCTGGAACATGAAGGATCTCACATGTTTATTTGAAGAACAAAAGGATGATTAGAACAAAAAGCAGTCATTTTTATTCACCTTTAAAAACATTTAAGTGTAAAATTACCACTCTGCAAAGCCAAATGATAGTTGCATAGTTTTTATCTCCAAGAATGCCACTAGATTTCATATGGGCCCTGGGGAAATTGAAAGAAAACATGATAGATGGCCATATCCCAGAATTTTGCTTCTCTACCTGGGTGCCAGAAATCAGAATTAAATTGGTCGCTGAAAGATTGTCCGGAAGGTGTAGGGGTGATAGCTGGTATTTTCACCATATTCCTTTTTGGTAGTCATTTTGTGAGAATGCCTACAACATGGTTTCAATATTCCAAAAGTGTATTCTAGCTCCCAGAGTTTAGGGGCCTCAACTGGAGTGTATGCATAGTTGGCTGCTCAGCTCAAGAATGCTTGAATCGGGACCACTGAAAGAAATGCAGGGTCTCTAGAGCTGGAGTAAAGGGAACCAGCATCTACTGTATGTGACACTGCATATTCATCACTCCACTTCAAGTTTAAACGTCAGGTTTAGAAATGCGTTTTTCATAATTAAGCCCAATTATTAAAACATCTGAAGTAGAAAATACAGAGAATGTCAGAGTAATTATTATTGGTGCATGAAGTGATGACTTATAATAGATGTTAACGCCAAGTCATGTGTGCAGCAATTTGGTGAAGTTCTTGAATTGGCATGAGATATAAGAGAGGTCCAAAGCCTACAAGACATTCTTTCTAGAATAAAAAGAGTCAGTCTCTTTTTACTTCATTAGCTAGTATTATACTCACTAAAAGGAATAATCTGAGAATGAGCACATGCATGTTCTTATCCATATTTAATGAAATCCCAATAATGAGATGCCAATAATACCAGTAATATGAACAATAACAATCAGTCCAATTACGAACAATATGTTTGGATTTAAAACTTAATATGAAACATGATGAACAAAGAATTTACTTTAATAGACAAATTGTCTTGGTTTTGGAGACAGAAGAATATCTTCAGTCTGGGAAATGCAGTTTCAGTAAATATGGAAGGATCAAGATGAGGAAACCTGATATAAATCTGAATTCTCTTCTGTACTCCTACATCCCTCTAGGTTTTTGATGGCTGGATTCTAAAGGGTGAGAAGTTTCCTAGCTCTTTGGATCATCCTCTCCCCACTTCTGAAAGGTATAGAGATTTATGTGAAGCTGGAGCTAGCCTGACCACCATCAGGTCATCTCAGAATGTTGCCATGATCTTCTTCAGGATTCAGGATGCAGGGAGTGGATTCACATTAACAATAAAGAAGCAGCCTAATCTTTTCCGTAAGCTTGTTTTCGTTTTATCTTCTGAAATGGCTGTGATTTCTTAGAAGAACAATAGTGTAGCCAAGCTATGATAAAATAAAGAGAAATAGTATAGGTACTGATACAGCAAAGGTTCAATCAGCTTGACTATGTTTTCTTGCCCACAATAGAGGCATGCTTCTCTAAACTTTTTCTGACTTCCTAGTCTACTCTACCAGCCCTGAAATTTTCTGGCAGTCTCCCATTCAAACACTATCCAGGCTCACCCCTCTGTTTTTTTGTTTTCATTTTTAAGAACAACCATGATTGGCTAAGTCAGTGGTTCTAAATCTTTGGTCCGTGGAGCCCGGGGGGGGGGGGTCTGTGATGTCATCACAAGGGGTCTATGAAGGTTTGAAGAAATGTTATGATTTAAATGTTGAATTAAGTCTTCGGGGTCTGTGGCCATGATCCATGGTCACAAAAGATATTTAAAGAGGGTCCATAGTTGAGAAAAGGTTGAGAACCACTGGGCTAGGTGCTGCAACTTAACTGGGCAAAGGTACTGACTGCTGGGCCATGATCAAATAACAATGGAGGGCCCTTATTCTGGCTCTTTAGGCATGATTTGGCATAGGCATTTAGAAATCATTGAAGTCATTAAAAAATAGAACTCTTCCCTGAAGGTACAATAAGAGCATGCAAAGAGAAACCAAAGAGAATTTGGTTGAGTTGGGCAGCTATAGAATTTGAATGAATGAATGAATGAATAAATAAATAAATAAATAAATATTAATGACCACAAATTATTTAACCAAAGCAGCAACAAAATGATTTCCCTCTGTTCTTCCTAAAATTAGACTAAAATGAGGAAAGCTTATAAGATTCTCTTATATAGCCACTTTCAATAAAAGTAGCTTTAGCCTTTATATGGGGTTGATTTTTGAGTCTGGTTTTCCTCGTGGGGTTGAGTGTGCTTTTATAAGATGCATTTACATGGCATAAAAAGGTTGGCAAATTGATTGACTTTTTACAAAAAAAAAAACCACCTTTCTCCTATCCTGCCAACGTGGGAACAATTTAGGTTTGATGTGGAGAACACTTAGGTACAAACATTGGAAGCTATTTGCCACTATGGATTTTCCCCCCCTACTAGATGACATAGCATCTTCAGTATTATTTCAGTAAAAATAGGTCAATAAGCAATGGTTATTTTCTGTTGCTTCCAGTGTTATATTTGCAACCCTAAATTGAAAAACTCATGCCTGATTTTTGAATGGGAGACACTGTTGGAATACCTCAGCCCAGCTGATTAGCATCTTATCTGTGTTGGTGCCAAGACCTCAGATAAAAAGTCTGCATTCCTTTTTAGTGAACAAATTGTGACTCAGTAATTCTGTATCTTCCCCTGTACTAAAGCTTGCAATATCATCTCCCAGACTCCTAGTGGAAGGTTTACAATGATTGTTCCTCATCAGCATCGGAACTGCAGTTTTTCCATTATCTACCCAACATTGATAAAAATATCTGATCTTAACCTGGGGCATCTGAAGGGCTTTCGCTTGAAGGTGAGTTGTCAGTTTCTTCCTTATGCATCTGCTACAGGGTTACACGATCCAGCAAATTTGCTGCTAGTCCTTGTGGCCACATCTGGCCTTTTTTTCTATTTGTTCCTTGCCTCTTTATTTTTATGCCAGAACCATTTGTCTGATACTAAGTCTGGAAGGCAGTACCCATGTGTGGATTTTGAACTTTCCATCCTCCTGTTCAGCACAGGTCAAAAAGAAGGACAAAATGTTTTCTGATACATAAAACGTTTTCTGAACTATATTCTTGTATATGAGGAGATCTCCTAGTTCCGGGGTAGGCAACCTTGGCTCTTTTATGACTCATGGACTTCAACTCCCAGAATTGCTGAGCCAGCCATGCTGGCTCAGGAATTCTGGAAGTTGAAGTCCACGAGTCATAAAAGAGCCAAGGTTGCCTACCTCTGTCTAGTTTGATGTAAATAGCAGAGTTGTTAGCTACTATACAGGACAAACCCATAAAGTGGTTATTTGGTTTTGGCTTAGCATGATGTTTAAGTAATTATCACTTATTCATGTTAGGTTAAAAATTCAATGGGACAAGGACAGCCATCGTTCATTACATCCTGGCTCCCGAAGCTTCTATCATTCATGAACTCTGCATTTAGAATAGAGTCATCCCTCTGGGAAGCAAAACCTTTTTAAAAAGAGAAATCTTAAAAAGCTTCTTGAATTTTTATGCCCTTATGTGATATTTCATTTAACACTCATTTGCATGATGTTTATAGAAACTAGCAGATTCTTTGGAATCTTTTGTGTGGAGAGTTGATTTTTGCTAGGATCTCTGGGAGTGCAGGGAATCTGAATTACAATCTTTGCGCTGTCCCCTTGCTTGTAACAGCAATGGTAAACTTTTTGGGCTTTTGTGCGTCAAAAATTCAGAAAATGCTGAACTGAACTTTGCTAGCCTGTTACCCCCACGCCAGACAAAAGAGAAACAATTCATAACAAAGAGTCACTTTGGATAGTGAAATGGAAGGCATACCTGTGTTTCCCCGAAAGTAAGACCCAGCCTTATATTATTTTTGCCTCCAAAAGAGGCATTACGTCTTATTTTCGGGTGGTGTCTTATATTTTTCGTGACACCTGCCTTGCCTCGTGGCAGCGGCACCAACAGCCCTATCCAGCAGAAGCCCGCATGGCTGCTGGCCCACTTCTGCTGCGGCCTCTCGCAGCAGGAGGCCGTGCGGCACATTGTGCCTCTGCCGCCATGACATGAGGCAGGTGGGGGAGGGAGTGGAGCTGTCCCATGCGCCCCACACCCGCTTCCTTCAGGCGCTTCCTAGCCAGGCCATTCCTTGCTCCCTTTCACTCCCCTCCCGAGCCGGACTGCCATGCTACCCTAAGGAGGATGGGCGGGGAGGCCTAGTCCCCCTCTGCCATTTTGGAGCCGGGGGGAGTGATGACAAAAGGCTCCACTGCTGCTGTGCACCGCTGGAGAGGCTTTCTTCACGCTCCACCCCACAGATCACCTGTCTGGCGGCAGCTGCCGCTTCCTTCTCCTTCGTCAACTCTCCCATGGCTTGCACCATGACCGGGCGGCACAAGCCCCCCCCCGCCACCTCCCTCCGTTGCTGCCACTGGAGAGAATGGAGAACTGGAAACGGAGCGGCTCTGCGCACTGATGCAGAGCAGAGAAAAGCACTTGCTTGCCACCCTGCATTGCCCCGTGTCTGCCTTCCCCATTCTCAAAATGGCAGCCCCATTTCCTGCTGTTTCTGCTCCCAGAAGCAAAACATTTCAACATTAACCTGCTTTCCAGCTCTGGCGCATTTCTTTCCTGCTGAAATGGACTTTGTGGGACTAAAAAAAGTTCAGTCAGACCTCCAACTTCTCCCAAATGCTTCCCGTTCTCTGGTCTCTCTAGTGGTGGTGACGGAGGGCTGGTGGAGAGAGGCGACAGAGGAAGCTTGTGCCGCCCAATCATGGCACAAGCCATGGGAAAGTTGGCAAAGGAGGAGGAGGCGGCTGCCTCCGGACAGGTGATCTGTGGGGCAGAGCGTGAAGGCTAGCATGGCAGTCCGGCTCGAGAGGGGAGTGAAAGGGAGCAAGAATGGCCTAGCTGTGGGGGGGACCTGAAGGAAGCGGGTGCAGGGCACATGGGACAGCTCCACCTCCTCCCCCATTTGCCTCTCCTCATTGTGGCAGCAGCAGCAGCAGCGCGATGTGCCGTGCAGCCTCCTGCCCCATTGCGGCAGCCAGGTGGAACAGAGTAGACGGAGTCCTAATTAGAGCTTATTTTTGGAGTAGGGCTTATATTAGGCCCACACCCAAAAATTAGGGTAGTTCTTTTTGGGGGGTGGGGTTTATTTTTGGGGAAACACGGTATCAATTTAAGACACATATACTGTACATAATAATTGTAATTTTTTTGTTTTTGATTCTCAGAAAAATCTGAAGCAGCTCCAGGTCACACAAAGTCTGGAAACTAAAGAGAATGCTCTTGCATGCCTTTGCAGTCTCTGAAAATAGCGGGAAAGCATACCCTGTTGTCGCTCATTTTTTGGAGGCTCCAGAGGTTGAGTCCTCTTGTGTGACTTCCAGAGGGTCCAAAGGTCACGTGAGAGCATATCACATTCTTGTGCAGCCTCTGGAGGTTCTGAAAATCATGTGAGAACTTCCTACACTTTTTGGAGGTTGCAGACGCCGCATGAGAAGTGTAGTGTGCTCCCTCATGGCCTCCAGACCCTCTGGAAGTTGCGCAAGAGGACTCTGCTCTCACACAGCCTCTGGAGCCTCCAAAAATTGTGTGAGAATGTTCTTGCATGGTTCTTGAATGCTTCAAAGGCCCCTCAAGAGCAGGGCCCTCTCATGCAACTTTCAGAGGGTCCGAAGACTACATTCTCACATGGCTCTGGGCATGTCAGCAAAAATGACATAGCATATTACTTGTGACATGCGTGCTATAGATTTGCTATCACCGGCTTATAGCAATCTTTGTGAGTTCTCAGTATTTTGAGGCTGTGAAGATGATTACAACTCTACCCTGAGCTACTTTGAAAGATTGAAAAAGAACTTCATTAATCAAAACTAAAACACACATCATTATTTTGCATAATCTTATAAATCTCATTTACTAAAATAAACTTGCATTTTAAATTATCTACTTAACATGATTCCATGTCCTTCTGCTTTTCCTTGTACACAGAAACCAACTGCAGGTTGCAGAGGCACTGGAGATTTTATGGAGTTGCTGGGAGGAAATGGGTTAGACCCTTCTAAGATGCTTCCATTGGCTGATCTTTGCCATTCTTTTAGTGGCCCTGGTAATCTCTTGTGCTAATGCTTCTTGTTCAAATATTTTCTCAAAGTAATATAATAGGGCTATCATATCTGTAAAAGGTCAGATAAACTTTAGAGGGCAGCAAAGAGGAAGGCTATTCTTTGTTTTCATCTAATAGACATCCAGATTTTGGCACTACAGTATAGACATCACAGATATAAAAAAGATAATTATGTAAACTAATTGCTTGGGATTTTTCAGCTTTCTAGTAAAAAAAGCATGACAAAGTGTATTGAAGAAAAACAGCTTTTCTGCTATTTATCTGCATTCTAATTTATGCCATTGTGGTCTGTTTAATCAATCTCATGGCTTCAGATGCACTGCAGCTGCAACTGCCCAAATTTTTTTTTTGCAACAAATCTAGACAACAGTCAGAATGTGGAAGGTCATGCATTTTTTTGCGTTAAGGAATAAAGACTTTGCAATAAAAAATGATATTTTTGTACAAATTTCTTTTCATGACAGAGATTAATACAGGAGACTAGCAATGAGTGTTAAAAAAAAAAAGGTCTTATCTTGTAAAAAGAGTTTTGCTTAGCTGGCGACCAAGCCCTGAGTGGGTATCAGTCAGTGTCATCACTGGTATGTGCAGATGGTCTCACAAATACCATACAGCAAAGTGGGAAACTTGAAAGTACAGAGGCTTTATGCAGCCCCCAAACATCTCTTTTGCTATTCCATGCCTACCCTGTCTAATCACAATTGCCAAAAATTATTTGATCTCTTTTTGAGTCAGAAAACACGAAATGATTGTAGCTTATTAGAAACTAAGACCTACAGACATGCCATCTCCTGCAAACTCTGTCCACTATCCAGAAAAAAAACAACTTATGTCCATACCCAAGTAATCTGTATAGCCTCATTCTTCTTGTATTATTGCTCCCACCTACCATGGCTCTTAGGGCCTCTTGGCCCTGAAAGTCTTCCTTCTCAATCTAGATGCAATTGCACACTATGATGTATGCAGCATGAAGACATGGGAAGACCTAGCTCAGCTAAATACCCATACAGTAAGGTATTTTTCCCTTCTATGCAACTTAGTGAGGCTTAATCTTTTCTATCTGAGAGTTGTAAATGATGCTGAGTGTAAACTACTTTCCTCCAAATGAACAAAAACCTTCACAATATTTTCACTAACCATTCACTGTCAGTTGCTTCTACCTTCTATTGCTATTTTTGTAGTTACAATTATTTTTATTTTTCAGGAAATCAAGTACAATATAGCTCATATGATGAAATATTATTGTGTGCATTCAAATTTGGTTTAATGGGTGTTAATGAAGATAAATTAAACACACTTGATATAAAGATAGTGCCTCTTGAATTAATGCCTCAAGAATTATTCTTTTAATCAGGGATCCTATAAAGAACAGTATATTGTTGTCATGTTATATTATCAGTTAAATTGGTCATACACTGATCTTACTGAGATCAGATTAGGCCATTTCAGGGTAAAGGCAATGAATCCAGAATAGGAAAAATATTTAACCTTTTTTTTGAAGCCATCAATGAAATCAGTGTGAAGGCATTCTTTGATAGTGATTTAGTATATTAATAAGTTTTTGCAATCCTCTTTGCAATAATGTACATTTTAATGTGGAAAGAAGATGCCTTGTTAGATATCATATGTCCAGATATTCACTGCAGCATACACACGTCTAATCTTCATGCATGATAGTGCATGAAGATGGAAGTTGCTTTTATCCATAGACACAGATAATTTTTTCTGTATAGGGGCAGTAGGGTATAAAGTAATGATATAAGCATACCTTTTGAAAATTTGTACACGAGTCCTGCATATAAAAGTACAATCCATTAAAGTTGTTTAAGATCTATAGATTTTTTAAAGCAATTAAAATAAAATCTAAATTATTTCTCTTTGACTAGCTCAAATGAAGATTGACTGTGACAACACTGTACTGCGGTTAGTCTCAAGTGGAAAGCATATCAATCAAGTAACCTTTGAATACTACCAGTTGGATCAATATGAACAGGAAAAGAACAGCCTCAATGAATTTTGTCTTTCAAGCATTTGAAAGATCGGACAAGTCTCTCGTCCTGGAATGTATTAATTTTGAGCAGCTAAATTGGTGAAACACTTCTGCCGTTTAAGCACTTTTCATATAAAATCATTATTTCCATGAACATGATTAGAACAGTATTACTCATAGCATTTTCAATACATTGTCTTTTTCCTGTCTTTAAGAGTATTTAATATATCCAAAACATGCAAATCTGTACAGATTCCAAAAGCTGTCTTTAGGCATACTTGCATCCATTGATTCCAAATGTGATATGTTGTTGCTGCATCAGGGTGCCTTTTTTGAAGGGCCACAAATGTTCAAATACATGCACAATTTTTTGAAATCAGAGTGTATGTACTTATTTTAGAACATTGCTAAATTCAATTTGCAGTTTACCCTCTTTAGGTGTCAAATATAAAAAGACTCACATAGAGAGAAATGACATTTCAATTTTATAAGAGAATACCACAGTGCACAAATTTAATTGCCAGTTAGTTTATTTAAACAAATGTATATTCAGTTTTTAATAAAAATTTATAGCATGAAAAAAAGATTTTGCTTTTATTGGTTTAAACATAATAAATACATTCATAGTATTGACCAAATTTAGTTGTACAGTTTTGTTCCTTGTGACTTTCATCAATTGGATTTCATTGTACTAGAAACAACAATTATACATTTAGTTAATGAGAATGTTAAGTAAATTTATATACAATAAACCTTTAATACCAATTTTAATTGGTAAAATTAGATTGGTGGATCAACATCCATGCATAGGGATTGGAATACATTTCCGTTGTATTTATTCATTAAGGTAACTTTTCAGAATTGGACTTATTAATATTCTACCACAATTTGATTCCTAATAATATACCTGCTAATATCTTGTAACAAGACTATGACACTTTTATAAAATGTGAGCCTCCCTAAATCTAAAGCCTGTCTACTTCAAAAATCCATTCAAAAATCCATACTGAAGCTATACTCCCCATAGTTGACTGAAAGATTGGAATATAAATGCAAGCTTTTCCAAGAATTAAAAAAAATGGGTGGAATCCAGTGGAAAACAGGGAGGGCTGAAGAGAAGAATGTGGCAAATATTCAAGACATGCCTACATTCTTAATTGGGAAATGAAACATGCAAATGTGGCCTTATTAGAATATTGATGGTGTCAAGTTGCCCCATGGGCTTTCCCAAATTTACTGGGGAAAAAGTGGTACTATCTGTGGGGAAGACCTTTTAGAATTCTACCCTTGCCGTTCAGTGTGATTATCTCCGGTGCTTTAGCAAGAAATAAATCATGAAACCATCTGGGATGCTTCCCAACTGAACACTCCTAGTGCTATCATTCATAAAGTATTGGCTGAATTGTCACACAGTCCAATTTTGCTTAATCACAGCTTTGCACATTACATGATCATAACCAAACAAATAACATGGCTTTTCATGATGTGCTGATAGAATAATTAGTTGCAGTCACACATCACCCCAAACTCCTAAATCTCATAAATGAAAAAGTACTGTAGATGGGTGCATCCTGAACCATTGGAATATATCTATACCAGGGTAGGCAATCTTGGCTCTTTTATGACTTGTGGACTTCAACTCCCAGAATTCCTGAGCTGGCTGGCTCAGGAATTCTGGGAGTTGAAGTCCACGAGTCATAAAAGAGCCAAGGTTGCTTACCCCTGAATAGTTATACCGTTAGTTAGTTAAAAATAATGTCAGTGTCTGATCGTTTATATAGATATGATTATTTGTCGAAGAATACTTGGAAAGAACTCTAAGTCCAAGTCTCTAAACAGGTCTGAATTGATCTAGACAGAAATGAATAAAGTAACGTAGGACCTTTTCCAAATCACCATCAACATCTTCATTATCAACATGACATAATCTAGTAGAAATATGGAGGAGGAGGAGGAGGAGAAGAAACATCTTACAAAAACAGGAAGGAAGCGTTTGGCATGTCAAACTAAAACGGAAGGATGGCAAAAGCAAAAGTAAAGAACCGAGGTCAAGAAGACAGGACACAACTGAAGAAGCAAGAGGCAAGGATGGAGACTCAGGTTTTCACAGGACATTATCACAGAGATATCGGTAAGTGGTACTCAAAATTTCAGCTATTTCTATACCAAAGAATATGGGAAATATACAGAGAGAACTAGGGATGATAACTCAGGAAGACGAATATGATATAACAGGCATTACTGGTACTTGATGGGATGAGAGTCAGGATTGCCACATAGCACCCAAAGGATACCATTTATTCAAAAAGGACAGACCCAGGAGAAAGTCAAAGAAGTCAAACTATATTAAGAAAAATGTATTCAAACATATTTACAACAGAAACCTTGTTGTAAGTTTTTGGACAAGCCTAAAAACAGGGAGAAACAAAAGCAATATGATTGTGGAAGTTTATTACAGATGTCATTGGCAGGCAAGAGAAACAAATGAGGCTTTTCTGTATCAGGTGACCAATTTTTCAAAAAGACACGTAAGAGTGATAACGGGGGATGTCAGAAATCATGGGCGCTCCATCACTGGAAATTTTCAAGAAGAGACTGGACAATCACCTGTCTGAGATGGTATTGGTTCTCCTGCTTGAGCAGGGGGCTGGACTAGAAGACTTCCAAGGTCCCTTCCAGTTCTATTCTATTCTAATTATCCTAACATTGTTGTTGTTAATTGCAAAGTCGTGTCCGACCCATCGCGACCCCATGGACAACATTCCTCCAGGTCTTCCTGTCCTCTACCATCCTAACATTACCTGGGTATATAATTCTGTCTAGAGGTCCAACACATTTCTTTTCCTCTCTTGGTGACAATCTAATTTCTCAGAAAGTGGGAGAGAAGAAGGGTGTCTGTTATCCTGGAATTTATTTTAACTAAGAAGGAGGAACTGATTGAAGGAGTGATGTTGACCAGCATCTTGAGGGAAAATGGTCATGCTATCCTTGAATTTATAATATCCAGAGGACAGGAAGCTAAAAAGAATCTCACTGGCATACTAAATTTCAGAAGAATTCATTTTCATGAATTCAAAGACAAAGTGGCTCAGATCCAATGACTTAGAATTCCTAAAGAAGAAAGCTATCCAGCAAGGATGAGAAATCCTATAAAAGGGGATACCTAAAAGCTCAGTTGCAAACAATTCTCACAAGAAAGAAAAAAAAGGAAAAATTTAAACAGACCTGCCCAGATTCATGTGGAACACTCTAAAATAATGAAGAAACCAAATGACATGGATAGGAAACAGAACAAGGGAGACATAACTTATGAAGAATACAAGGTAGTCCCCACAAACTGTCAAGAAGGCTAACTTCAGAATGAGCTCAGACATGTGAAGATAGTAAGAAAAAAAAGAGGTGGGTTGGGGTTTTTTTTGGCTACATTAGAAATAAAAGGAAAGGCAAAAGGGTTGTAGGTCCATTGTAAAGAGGAATAAATCAGTAATGAATGATAGTGAGAAGGCACAACTTAACTCCTACTTTATGTCGAACCCAAAAGATAGGGCATGACCCTATGTAGCCCCACCTTTAAAAAGAGAAGGAAGGAAGTAAGTACTGGAAACTATTGATCTGTCAGCTCAATACCTCTATTGGGCAAGGCCATCAAACAGATTAACAAATAGCACTTTTTTGAGTGCTTGGATAGGCATGAAATTGTCTTAAATTGTACCAAACTAACTTTTTAATAGAGATACTAGCTTGGAGGATTAGGTAAATGTCCATAAAGACTTAGACAGAGTGTCTCATGATATTCTCCTTCAAAAAGTGGTAAAGCATCACCTGGATGATACCTATGAGATAAATTTATTATGAGGTAAACTTACAGTTGGCTGAGTGACCAAATCCTCTAAATTTTTGTTGATAGTTCAACTTTAACCTGGACAGGAGCATAAAGAAAATGCTACAGAAGCTGGGTCCTGAGTTTTGTACAGTTCACTATTTTGCTGATGACTTGGATAAGGAAATTGAGGGGGAGGTGACACAAAGCTGGGAGGGATGGCTAATACTTTAAGTGAAGAACAGAATATTTAAGATTAGGCTTGAATCTGAGATGAAATTAATAAGGTAGACTTTAACAGGGAGAATCTTGTTATGAGAAATGTACACATAAGGAAGAGAATGAGGGATGCATGGCTTGATAAGGATCTGAATGTCCTTGTTAACCAGGAGTTAAACATGAACTAGCAATGCAATGAAGCTGCTAAAAAGGAAAACGGTATTTGGGAATGCGTTCTTGGGATGTTCAGAAATAATTATTGGACCCCAGCAGCAATTGTTTCATTCTACTCTCCCCAGTCAGACCTTTTTTGGAAAGTGTTTCCCATTCTGGGTACCACTATTCAAAAATGACACTGAAAAATTGGAGTAAATTCAGAGAAGGTCTACCAAAATGGCGAAGGCTCTGGAAGCCAAATTCTAGGAGGAATGGCTAAAGGATCTGGATGTGTTGGCCTATGGAAAAGATGATAGAGGGTTAACATCAAATATCAGTAGGATTGCCACACAGAAGTGGCAGATTGACTCTTTATTACCCCAGAGAGCAAGAGCAGAGCCAATTGGTTAAAACTACAAGGGAGTAAGGAAGTACATCAGGAGGAACTTTCTGACTGAACAAGCTGTCACCCAGTAGTACAATGGCGCCTTCACTAAAGGTTTTCAACAGGTTATGTTCTGAGATTCTGTTCATAGATCCATTTTGTAGATCCATTTTGTTCATAGGTCCAAATAAGAGTATGCAGTGCTTTTTTTCTATATAAAAAAAAGGTGCCGGAACTCACACACGTCATACAACCCGCCTTGCCTACCCTACAAGGTTCCATCCAAAAAAGGTGCCGGAACTCCGTTCTGGGCGTTCTATGAGGAAAAAAAGCCCTGAGAGTATGTATGTAGTGCACTGTAAACTAACCTTCTCCTGACTTTCTGGATCTTCTAGGCTGGCGTTTCAGACAGATTTGTCCATATTGATGAAAGTTTGTACCTTGGAAGTTTGTAAGTAATGTCTGTAATAATTTTACCACATCTTGTACTGAGCAGAAGGTTGAACTAAATAACTCTATGATTCTAGAACAGAAAATAGTATAACACTCTGGAACTGTGCTATAAAAAGAAAATCCTTTTCAAGGTCTTGCTTCACATCAACCCATATAAAGAGACTTTGGGAAAAAATGCAGAGAAGAGCAACTAAGATGATTAAAGGCCTGGTGACTAAAACATGAAGAACGATTGCAGGAATTGGATATGGCTAGTTTAGAGAAAAGAAAGACTAGGGGTGACATGATAGCAGTGTTCCAATATTTGAGGGCCTAGAATCAAGGAGAAACTTCCTAACAGTGAGAAAAATTAATCAGTGGAATGGCTCGCCTCCAGAAGTTGTGGGTGCTCCATCACTGGAGATTTTTAAGAAGAGATTGGACAGCCATTTGTCTGAAATGGTATAGGGTTTCCTGCTTGATCAAAGGTTGGACTAGACTAGAAGACCTACAAGGTCCCTTTCAACTCTATTCTGTAAGCAATGGGTGCTTACTATAAGCCCATGATCAGTCCTTCCAATTATAAATCTCATTCAAATCAACTGGTTGTATCAATCCTCAGAATTAGCCATAGATGAAATCAGCCACCATGTATTTACACTGTCCCAGCCTGCTTAATATGCCTTTTCAGTTCTTGATATAAAGCCCCTCTATCACATTTTAAGATAAATAAAATGTACTTTTGCAAGCCCTGTGAGGATCTACTTGGCAAAGCTAAAATTCTTCTCATCAAGAACTAATCGTTAATTAGTGAAGCTGATGGAGACTATTCTCGTGCAAGACTTCAAAACTGTGAGGAAATGCTCCAACCCCCTGTATAGTGGCCCCTAATTTTGAGGCCTGCATGGAGGAAATAATTGGAAAGATGGGAAGCCATAATTGGAGAAGAAAAGCTTCACACAAAGTCCTAGAACCCTAGCATAGGACTGGAAGAGACCTTGGATGTCTATTCCTATCCCCTGCCCAAGGCAGGAGTCCTTATACCAGTCTGGATAAATGGTTATCCAATCTTTTCTTGAAAAACTCCAGTGATGGAGTGCCCACAACCCCAGGAGGCTAGCTGTTCCATACATTAATCATTCTTACTCAGGGAATTCGAGGAATAAAGGTCCGACTTAGAAGGAGACTACTTGAAGGTGGGTAACGAAGAACAGACGGGAGTCCACGATACCTCCATAGTTTCCGATAGGTTCCGACTCACGGTCTGTTAGTGGAGTCCGTGTCTTTCGATAACCTTCATCGTAAACCTGGAGTCTTTGTTGTTCGTTCCCCTTACTATTTGCTTATCAGATTTTAAATATCCAACAATTCCATGGAATGGTTAGATAGAAACTCAAACAGGGTTCAATTGTTAGTTCATCTATTCTAAACAAGCCAAGACAAATATTTATTTTCTATGTACTTTCTGCATTGTATTTGGTTTCCCCTGATGACCTCAACCACAATCTTTAAGGTCCTTTATGTTTTTTTCTGATAAGTTGCTGTACTTAAGAGAAATGATTCATTACAATCATTTTTATTTACAGCCTCATTACTTCTGGGAACTGGAGAAACTTTCTCTTTCAGAAAGTGACGCATTTTCCCCCTTTTAGTCTTGTCAACTTATCTTTAAAGATCAGCAACTACTAATCATAGCAGCTACAGATTTTTTTCGCACATCATTTCCTATAAAGGCAGATGCAATATTTACACGTGAGTCACTTCAAAATGAACAGCACCTGCTGCTATTTTAAATTAAATTGATATTTACAATGTGACAAAGGGCATGGTACTGATTTTAATCTTTTTCAAAATTTGCTCTCCCCCCTCCTATTTTAATGATATAGAATAATATATACTTTTGTTTCAATGGTAATTTGGTAGTTGTACATGCAGCATCTTTGGCTAGCAGTGGCTAGTAGTTGTATAGGCAGTATCTTTGGCTAGCTACTTCAGAAAAAAGGAACTCTGATACAAGGTATGTAATAAGCTTGCCATTTATTTATTAAGCCATTTAAAATACATTTTTTTTCAAAATAAAATGTTTTTCAGAGGATGAATACAGTATGTAACAAAACAATTTTAAAAGCTGTATCAGCATAACTATGCACAACAATTTATTATTAAGCAGAGATGTAATTATTAATAAATCCAAAATCCCAACCCTACATCACTAACGATCAAGCAGAAATCTAGTTTGGTCTCTTGATTAAAAACAAAAATAAAAAATGTTTATTTTCCACTGATGAAACAACAGGAAAGAAGCAAATAAAGAAGCAAATAAAAAAGGCTTATAAGACTGGAGACGGCTGTAGTTTGTTAAAGTGAGGACGTTTTTGAGAAATGACATTGCGCAGAGATAGGAGAATGACTGCACAAATTCCACTCATCCCTCTATTTTTACCAATATAAATTATATGTTATCTTCTGCCCTTCATGATTACAAATCACTGTAGCTATTGTTGTCAAATATCAAGCAGCTTCCTTCAGTTCTCTTTCAATGAAGCCCATTTTCTAAGGCTTTTTATGAGGTTTGCTTTTTTAATTGAAAAGCATTCTGTAAGACTCAAGTGACAATGGCTGTTCCTGTGAATACTGATGCCTTTAGTTTCTCTTGAAGCCGATAATAGTATTATTGTCAAGCCTCCATTTAAAAGAAGCACAAGCAATTTGATTATTTTCTTTGCCCTTCTCTTTGATTAAATTACTTTTTGCAGCAACAAGCCAAGGTGACATAATCTAGAATAGTGGTGGCGAACCTATGGCACGTGTGCCAGAGGCGGCACTCAGAGCCCTCCCTGTGGGCACACGTGCCGTGCCCTGGAGATGGTGAGGGACTGGCCCCTGCCACCCTGGCCCCGCCCACCCAGTCTGCCAGGACCACGGCCACACCCACCCGGTGGTTGCAGTTTGGGCACTGGATCTCTAAAAGGTTTGCCATCACTGTAGAAATGTAGAAATATAACATTGTCTGCTGAATCAAAATTAGATTTAAAGAATATATACATAGGTAAATAATTAGCCTATATGTATTTTGAAAAAGATTTAAGTTTAGCAATCAAGCTAGCCAAAATACAGATAGTCTTCAGCTTACAATCATTCACTCAGCAACTGTTTGAAATTATGACGATGCTAAAAAAAAGGGGGGGGCTTACACCGGGTCCCCAAAGTTAAAGTTGTTGCATTGTCCTGTGGTCGCTGTGGGCAGGGTAATCAAAATTGGGCACTTGGTTGCTTACCCTCGCTTACAACTGCAACGGTGCTTCAACTCCCCCTACCCATCTATCTTCCTCATCTCCGCCATGTTGGGTGCCCTGCATTCTGCCATAGACCCCCACCGTCTCCTGCCATGTTCCTGCTGCTTGGGGAAGTTGAAGCAAAGGCAAGCACAGCAAGGCAGGAGAAACATGAGGTCCTTACTTACCAATGTTACTGTCCTGGCTTAATGATCTCAACTAAGATTACTAGAACCGTCATCGCTAACAATATGTGATATTTTGTCTAATGATCACATTGCTTAGCATTGGAAATTCTGTTCCCAATTGTGATTGTAAGTCAAGGACTACCAATACCAACTATTTATATTTATTTATTTTTCATACTTCTGTACTGCCATCTCCCTCAAAAACGGACTCTAGGAGGTGTACAATAAAATGTTATAATATAAAACAGAATGTATGATTTTTAAAAAAAAAATTAAGAGGAGGCAAGAGATTAAAATTAGTTAAAAAACAAAGGGAGGGCTTTCAGGGGACTAACCAGTCCCATGGCTGTGTGCTCCCTTGGGCTCCCCATGCAAGGCCACAGAGCTTTTCAGAGCAGGAGAATGGTGGCCTCACTCACCTCTGGGGGAAAAATATTCCATAAGATGGGAACAACAGCAGAGAAGGCTCTCTTCCTAGACTCCACTATCAGAATTCTTTAACTGACTGGGTCTGCAACATACCTTCCCTGTCTGACTGAGTAGGACAGGCCGATATAATGGGACAAAGATGGTTCTATAGGTAGCCTGGCCCCATCCATATAGAGCTTTGTAAGACACAACCAACACCTTGAATTGGATCAGGAAGCAAACTGGCACTCAATGCAGCTCGCGAAGCAGAGGTATTACATGCATCCTTCTTTGGAGGCCTAAAATTGCTTGCACAGCTGGACTTTGTACCAGCTGAAGCTTTCAGCTAATGGTAGCCCCATATAGAGTGTGCTGCAATAGTTCAAACAGGAGATGATTAGGGCATGAGAATCCGAGCAGAGAGCATGCCCCCCCATTCAGGAAAAGGCATCATTGGTGCACAATACAAAGCTGAGCAAAGGTCCTCCTAGGTTAGAAATATGAAATATAAATACAAGTAAATAAATAAATTTCTTATTTGCAACTCGGTGCAAATTATAAAATAGTAAATTTTGGGCTCTTTTCAGTTACAATACGGTATTCAGCAGGACTGCTAATGTTCACCCTTGCTATTTAATTTGATCCTCGAACCTTTGGTCATTCTTACAAGGCAGTGATTAAGCATTAAAAGTATTACATTGGCAGGGGGTGAGTAGAACCTATTTCTATATACTGATGATATTTTAGCAGTTTTGAATAAGTATTCTGTGTAATTTTATAAAGGTAGTATAAGATTTTGGAAAGTATTCTGATTATAAGATTAATTGGGATGAATCTTGTTTACTTCTTTTGGGTCCAAATATATCAATGTGGTTATCTAAATTATTGATTTTGTGACTTCTACTGACTGTATTAAATATTTGGTATTTCACATATCTCAAAATATTTCCCAGTATGTGAAAAAAACATTTTTTTAGAAAACATTGAATTAAGATACAAAGTTGAGTTAAAATCCCATGAGGGATTGGCAGGAAACATTGGAAATTGTGATTGCACGACCACAGATCGCCGCAGCATCATAATCGAGCACCCAGATCATGATCACATGACCACATGAATATTGGATTGGCCACAACTTTGTAAGTCCCCCCTCATTCAGCACCATCACAACTTTGAACGACCAGTGAACAAGTGGTCAGAACCTATACTGCCACTGTAGTGAGCTATGAAAATCAAATTATATTTGAAGTTGTGAGAGAAATCCTTAAAACAATCCTTACAAAATAAATAGCTGAAAGTCATGATCCTGGCTTCCACCCAAACTTTCCAATGCAATATTTTGCCACCTATTTTCAGAATCGAATGTTTCCAAAGAGTTAAATATTCATATGTCTCATCAAAACCCAATCTATGCTCCAAGGTTTTCTCACCATTTGCAGTCGTGGAAATAAATCAACTTTTCTGCTATACGTTGTATAATAGCAGAAATAATAGCTTTCCAACACAGGGCATAAAGGGTAGTATTCTACTATATTTTTATTCTATATACTGATAGCTGATGAATATAATCCTAAAGATATACTTGAAAAACAGATAGATAAAAGGCACCTTCCTCAAATGGTAATTTTAATTTAGCTAAAGAAAATGATGATCCATTATTCCAAATAAATTCCCTATGTAATCTATCAATCTGAAGGAAAAATATTTTGTATTAACATAGGGATACCTTTAAATACATAAATAAATAAAGTGAGGGGCAATATTCATTTTAATAACATTACTTTTACCCCTCATGACTTTCAGCTATTTATTTTGTAAGGATTGTTTTAAGGATTTCTCTCACAACTTCAAATATAATTTGATCTTCACAGCTCACTACAGTGGCAGTATAGCTTCTGACCACTTGTTCACTGGTCATTCAAAGTTGTAATGGTGCTGAATGAGGGGGGACTTACAAAGTTGTGGCCAATCCAATATCCATATGGTCATGTGATCATGATCTGGGTGCTCGATTATGATGCTGCGGCAATCTGTGGTCGTGCAATCACAATTTCCAATGTTTCCTGCCAATTCCTCTGAAACAAAATTAATGGGAAAGCCTGCATGAATTTGGAAGTTCCTCACACTCCTGCTTTTTCTCCCACCCATACTCCATAGCACCACAGTGGCCCCTCCCACAGTACCCCCTGGCTCCACACAGGATTCATGCGCCCACTGGCTACTTAATGGGATTCCTTTGTCTTCCTATGTCTTCCATTAATGAGCCATTAACTTGGCTCAATGAACCACATGGGGTCCTGGGTCATATGCTTTGTCCTCTTCAAAGACACCAGTGATGCTCTCTTGTTTGATGGAATCCATGAAATCCATAAACTATGTCTACTGAAAACTCAAAGAATGATTTTGAAGTGACATTCTTGGGATATTCACCTATGGACTAAAGAATGGAGTCTCTGATAATGTCCCAATTATGGCTTTATAACCTTAAAAAAGTTTAAATGTATTAACAGATTTGAAACTGAACTTGGTTTATCAAAAAATGTATTTAGACTCCCTAAGAAATATACTTGAAAGGATGAGCATCAGATTTTCTTTAAAAATGAAGGTTCAGTAACTTAGATGATATGGTCATGTAAATATCTGGTACCTTTTTGGAATGGCATTTTAATGTACAGGTTGTTTTCCTGTACATTACCAACTGCAATTGGGCCTGGCAAATCCACCGCTAAGTGATGTGGCCATAAAAATCACATGAATGCACCAGACTTACAGCATCGTTCTATGGCAGTCATTAAGGAAATCACCACAGGTCATTAAGTACAATATCACATGACAATGATTTGCAACTTCCTGCCAACTTCTCATTGACTTTGATGGTTGAAATCCAGCTGTGAATGTCACAAATGGCAATCGTGACTACAAGATACTATGACCATTGCACCAGTTGTGAAGTACTGAACCGCAATCATGTGTTTGCAGGGATGCTGAGACAGCTGCAAGTTCAAGGACTGGCCATAAGCCTACTTTTTCAGTACCATTATAACTTCCAACAGCCAACAAGGCAGTTGGTGAGGATTATTTGTATATAAGTAGATTTATGGAAAAATCTTTAAATGTTAAAGATGTTAATGGGATATTAAATTATACACCAAAGTTTTGGAATCTGACTTCATATCAAGAATTTTTATCAAGCATGGAGAATGGCTAAATTAATTATATTGAGAAATTGGAAACATGACATTATTCCAGTTGTTAACAAACGGTTTTTTGAAATGTGTGATTTATCCATCTTGGCATATTTTCTATTAATTTAAGAATGAAGCCAAGAGTGTACTACTTTGCAGAGCTTTTGGATATTTTACAACAATACAATAATACTAACATTATAATACTACATGGTATTAGTAAACCATTGACTATTAATAAATTTCATAAATATTTTGGGGTTTTTTCTCTTTTCTTTGTTTACTTGGAGTTTTTATCCTTTTCTTCTTTGATTTCCATTATTTTTTAAATAATGTTTTCTGTATAACTGTATTTTTAAGTGAATTTAGCTGTTTTGTTACTTCTTGTATTTTGAAATAAAAGATATCAGTGAAACGAACAACAGTAAAATATTGTTTAAAGCAAAGATATATTAGGTAGATATTTTTTCAATAACTCTAATAATCAGACCAGAAACAGTTCATTTTTCCTTCTATTGCCATATCCATTCCTTCATCCCTCCACCCACTTTTACTATTATGATTGTAGGAAATACTCTCACATAGAGTTACATTATTATGCATCTCTTTTCCAAAGTATGAAAAATAAAAATACAAACTCATTTTTCTAATACTGAATCAATCCAACAACTCAACAAGTTGCAACCTGTGGATCAGAGATACCATAATGAGAGATGCCTCCCTTGGGAACTTCTTTTTAAAGCTTATTGCCATGACACTGCAACAGGCCCCAACTGGCAGAGTCTTAATTGGGACTTTGGAATGCCTTCTTCTAGTATATATTTATTTTCAGGCAAATATTATATGCAGTATTCATTTTAGCAAAGTAGGATTGTTCCTATCAGACTCAATCCTTCTCTGTCATCTCACCTTAGTTAGTTGAACTTCCTGGTAATTCGTATATCATGTACAAACTCCATTAAGAATTCCAATCAATCCTGCTACAGTAGTCTGTATGGTTTATATGAAAGTAAAGCAGATAACTTCTATTAAATTTTACTTCAGCATAGCCTGGAATTACTTGAATTGCATTTCCAGTTTTAAGTCTATGCAACATTAACAAGAAGATAATTTCAAGAGCAAAAGTCTGTAAAACCGAGCAATCTTGCACGGCTGAGAATATCTGTTCTCAAAGATATTGAGAGACTTCTGCAAGGATCATCTGGGAATTCTCACTTGCTCCATTAGGAATTGCTCTTTTCTCCAAGCTATCTCCAAGAGATTTCCTACTACTGAAAGACCATAATAATTTAATGGAACTGTTTCAGGTCTATTCTTTAATATCTATAAATAACATGTTTTCAACCTTGTTTATTGCATGGTTAGGTGACAATGAATAAGCAAGTGGAAAACTGTTGTTTAGGAAAACTCTCAATCTCCACATCACAACTCTCACATAGGAATTGAAAAAGAAATGAATAGTGATAGACCGTGTCAATGGGAGGGGTAAAAAAGATGGAGCCCACAACCACATGATCAAAACTCATTTTATAAACATAAAACGAGCAAAGCTTTGATTGTGCTGTCCTGGCTGCCATTTTGTTTTTGTTTTAAAGTAGTTCAAATAAAGTAAGCTTCTAAATCTCAAAGTGCTCTGAGATTTACTGAGTTCCAGTTTGCTGGAAAAGCTCAAATACTTTTGCTCCTAGATTGGTTATTCTGTCCTATATATTCTATTCTCTGTGTTCTCAACAACCCATTTTTCTATGGAATATGTTAAAATTATCTTATTTTTGCTCACCCAAGATTTTTTTCTGATTGTTGAACTGTATCTAAGCAATTTCAAGCTCCATAAGGTTCTGAGCAGCATAAACTGCATACAGGCACACAACATTGTTTATGTGGCACAGCACCCTAAGCCACAATAACTAAATAATGGCTTAGTTAATTAATGCAGTTGTCAGTGTTGCTATAGTATACTGAACCATAGGCTAATTATACTAGCTGAATTTGCATAATGCACCAGCTACAGTGTTGTGTAAACTCAGACAATGTTTTTTTGTTAGTCATTTATCCTAAAGAAGCTATCCTGCATGGCTCTGAAACTTTTGAGTAGGAGAAGACAGGACAAAACTGGTCCCATTTCCAAGATAGGAAGAAACCAATCGCTGCCTTGTTTGGTTGCTAAAAAAGAAGCTATAATTCCTCTCCTATCCCATTTCCTGCCATTTTTATTATTTTCCATCATGAGAATACTTGTATGATTATTATACGATTATGAACAGGTTTAAAAACACTCAACTCCCTCCCCACAAAGTCTTTCTATTCTATTTCCATTTCCCTCATGGCTGCAGAGGATCAAAACTACAGAACTGGAAGGTTGGGTATACTACATTTTTATGGGGCTTCTCCAACAGCTTTTTCCCAATTATGGGCAGAAAAGACACATAATGCTCCCTAAAAATAATTAGCATAACACTGGGCTGAGGAGGAGTTTCTTTACGCTATAGCAAGACATTTTCTGAGGCTAAATGTAAACTGTTTGGATTAATTGGTTGAGTTAATTCAAAAGCCAGTTAAATATGATGTGCAAAGAGGCCAATGCCTATGCTAGAATAGACAATCTAGCATTCTCCAACTTCCATCAACCTCAGTGGGCATGGTTAGACTACAGTTACCAAGTTTGAGCTGCAAAAATCCAGAGGACCGTTAGATGAGGATACAATTAGCTGTTATTTAGTTGCTGTCCAGCTTTTTGTAGCCAATTACTGAAGATTTTCGGAGACACAGCTGCTTTGTTGTTGAAATGCTTTCATGCCCAACTCTACAAAAAACGCACCATAACTCATGCATTCCTCTCAAAAGCTAAACTGTACAAGATCTAATGTAAGACTGCCAAAAGCCCAGGTGATTTCAGAAATGACTACCAACATTTTCTAAGATTTCATTGAGATCTTGAAAGTTTTGAACATTCTTGACTAAGATCTTATAAGTTTTCAGCAATTAAAAAAAAACCCTATGGTTTGTGGGAGTCCTGAAATCTACACTCACTATCTTGCTGATTTTTAAAACAAGAGATGGATGATGGATACTGGATTCCTGATACATCATATGGAATATATTGAAGGCATTGACCAAGGTCCCATTAAAAGCAAAATAAGTATTTTAAAAGTATAAAATAAAATGATCAAATTAAACAGAAATAGCAACATGGTTGATATGGTTAGGTCAGGGGTAGGCAACCTTGGCTCTTTTATGACTCGTGGACTTCAACTCCCAGAATTCCTGAGCCAGCTGGCTCAGGAATTCTGGGAGTTGAAGTCCACGAGTCATAAAAGAGCCAAGGTTGCCTACCCCTGGGTTAGGTCATTGTGAATTTTGAAAACAGTAAAATAGAACAAGCACATTGAAAGTAATTGAGTTATATTGGTCAGCTAACAGCAGCTGTACACAGAACAGATCAGAATGCCTAAAGTTTACAGGGGAGTTATAAAATGGACCAGACAATTGGACACAAGCCATATTTTAGGACTGTAATTTCAGATTTTAGTCATAGTGTATCTGGAGGGTGTCAGGTTGACAAAGGTTGTTCTATAGAAAACAGCAATGAGTAATTTCAGATTAAAATGTTGCATTTAAAAATGGTTTTGTAATTATTATAACTCTTTGACAAAGAATTTTCCCTGAAGTATGTTTTGAATAAATCTCTTGGTTTGTAGCCTTTTTCTTTTCCTAAGCAGGTTTTATATTAATTTCAAATATAATCAAAGCACGATTATATTTCTGTTTCTATATGAAAAGGATTTGAGAAACAAAACACAGTTCACCGTATTTTATGGCACACAGCTGTCATTTTTATATCCACATTCTAGATGAAGCCACTTTCATCCATCTTTCTGTAGCACCATTATAACTTATCAGAGTATCAGCAATCAATTTCACTTCTGCTGCAATGCTTATTTTTCTGTGGGGAATAACTCCAACATCAGTCATTAGGAAAATAGATAAAAGTGTTAAATACATTAGCATCTCATTAGCCAATAGTTTAGAAGAAGCTTTCCTATGAGAAACAATTTTTACATTGGAGCTCTTCTACCCCACTCCTCCAGTTCCTTGTGACTGCATCCATGCAGCTTTGTTAGTAATAAAGTGGATAGCTATTGCTTTTTTTCACAATATTTATTCAATTTCCTAATCATTCCAACAGCTCTAGAATTTCTAAGTTGTCTCCCAACAATAATTGACCAGACTGGCCCTTCTTAACACGCAAGGTCAATAAGGTAGTTCCACCTCCTGACACAAAATATAACTGCTACTCAGTAAGTGCAGGACAAACAACAAAGTGCAAAAGGTTAAGCATGTGAGCAACACTATCATACCTCATAGGACAAAATAAGGAGACCATATAATTTGGATGACTGTTGTTACTACACTTTCTGGCTCCAATCCCTGACTTACTCAATTTTCTAGCCCCAAAATAGAAAAATACTGTCAGGAAAGCTAACACTCAGAAATGAGATGAAATGGTGAAAGATTCTAAGAAAATGTTCATAAGCAAAAGGAAGACAAAAGAATCAATATATCAGCTGCTCAAAATGCAAAATGTTTTCAGGCAACAACAACAACAAAAGTTTGAGCTACTTGATCACTATTTTGATTCAAACTTTTCTAATAAGAAAGTATGAGTTATATTAGGAAATTTAAAAAGCAGAATGAAGCTTGAGACTGGCTACAAAAGTTGATGGAATTAGCAGACATGGCTAAATTGACTGCTTAGATTAAAGAAACAAATTCAATTACTTTTGTTTCTACTTGGAAACCACTTCTGGACTTTGTGCTCGAGGTGGAAAAAAATGAAACTTTGATTTTGGGGTTTACCTATTAGATAGGTTTGTTGTTATATAGTTATACAGTTGTGTAAAAGTAAAAAGTTGAGGTTTAATGTTATTATCTTATTCTACTGCACCAAAGGGAGTCTGAAGTCAACGCTTTTTCGTTCTTTTTTCCTTTTCCTACACTTTTCCCTTTCCTTTTTCCTCCCCTATCTTTCCTACTATTTTCTTTTGCATGTTTGTATTTTATATTATTAATTAATTAAAAGACATTGGTAAAATGTGGTTCAGTAAACATGTTTATTTTAGTTTTAATCTCCAGAACCAGAATGTATTTAGTGTACTTAAGGAACTATATTATGGTGTAGCTGAATATTTATGTATTATCTTTGAGAAATCTAGGCTGACTCAGAAAACCATCTCTAATATTCAAGAAGGGGGAAAGGTGGATAAAGAGAACTAAATATTAATATCTAAGAAGATTCTAGATCATTAAAAGATCAACCTATGAGCACTTTAAAAACAATTTGATCACCAAAAAGCACTGATTAGTCAAGAACAAGTCATCTTTATCTCAGTAAAGCATTTTACTAAGTACAATATGCTATGACACTCTTATTAGTGACTTAAGTGTGGCTGAATCACAGAATGTAAAGGATGGAAGGGACCTTGGAGAACATTAATTCAATTCCCTACACAGTGCAGGTCTCCGCTACTACAGCACCTTTGATACATGGCCATCAAATCTCTGTTTAAACATTTCTGACAAACACCTCCACCTCCCAGGGTTGTCTGTTCCATTGGTGAACAGTTTTTACCATTTTTTCCCCTATATCCCACTTCCTTGTAAATTAAATTCATTTTACCTTATTCTGTCTGCTGGAACAATTCTGGAAAAAAAATCTACCCTATCTTCTAAAAGATAGCTCTTAAAACATTTTTAAAATAGTTATTTTGCCTTCCTGGAGTCTTTCTTGTCCATGCAAAACATATGAGAGCCAGTTTGGTCCAGTAGTTAAGGCACCAGGCTAGAATCCAGGAGACTGTGAATTCTAGTTCCACCTTAGACATAAAAGCCAGGTAGGTGACTTTGGGCCTGTCACTCTCTCTCTCTTAGTCCAACTCACCTCACTTCACAGGGTTGTTGCCGAGGGAAAAATAGGAGAAGAAAAGAGTATTGCCACTTTGAGTTATTTATAAAAATAGTAAAGATAGGATAAAAACATCTAAATAAAAAATACATAAAGGTTCAAATTGTTCTTTGTTAAGTTTTCCTTTTAGTGCTCTTATCACCTTGATTGATCTCCTCTGGATGTCTTGCAATTTGTCAACGTCTTTCCTAAAATATGGAAAGACACAGTTGGACACAGTATTTGATGCATCTGCAGACCTGAGATCAATAATGTCTCTTAATCTTGTCATTATACTTATATTGATATGGCCTAGGATTGTTTTACTTTTTCTGAAGCTGTATGATAGTACTATTCAGATAGTGTTTTACCAAGATATCTAGAACATTTTCATGCATGTTGGTGCCTAGTATGTTATCTCCATCATGCCTCTGATTTTTCTTCTCAGATCTAGGACTTTGGATTTGTTCTTGAAATTTATATTTTACCCAATGCTCCAACTTGTAAAGATTTTCCTTTTTTAAAATTCACTTAAGCACAGTTCTCATATAGGGAAAAGACTGCAGAAAGTCTCAATACCCTATTAGAACTTGTCCTTTCTCCTTCCAATTTCTACAGTGCTGACATAATCAAAAAAAGCTGTGTAAAAATATAGTGATGCATGTACACGAAACCAACTTTACAGAGTGTGCATACATCAATGGAGGAAATATCTAAAGGATATAATACACAGAAGTACAGGAAAAAAAGTTCAGTCATTCTTCATCTTAGAATCCCAAGTGGATGTGCCTTCTCTCAAAACAGGAAGGGGGTGGGAGAGTTTTGTAGCTGTTATTGTAAATAACTTGCTAAGGTTTGAGAAATTGAACCTAATGTAAATGCTGAACAAAGGCTTGCTTTTCGTCGGTCCATATGAATAAAGTTGGTGTGCTGCAATGAGCTTCTATCCAATGTTAAGAATCCACAGAAAATTCCAGTCCCAGTCACTATCGCTATTAGTTTCCATCCATTGCTTCTTGTCCGGCCTTCCGGCGCTGTGGAGAATAGCTTGACTACCTCTTCTTTGGGGCAGCCCCTGAGATATTGGAACATGGCTATCATATCCCCCCTTGTCCTTTTCTTCATATTTATGTGTCTCAGGGTAATGTGACCTTTTGCAATCTTCTGATAAGCAAAGTCAATGGAGAAGCCAGATTCACTTAACAACCATGTTACTAATTTAACAACTGCAGTGATTCACTTAACAGCTGTGGCAAGGTTGTAAAATGGGGCAAAATTCACTTAGCAACTGCCTCACTTAGCAACAGAAATTTCAGGCTCAATTGTGGTTGTGAGCCGAGGACTAGCTGTATGTGTGGTACATATATACAGGCATGATTTCACTTCACAATCCTGAAGAATTTTGGTAGAATCCAACATGGCTCACCAAATAAAAAAGAATGCCTCCCATCTTGCCGTAAACTAAATTAGTGAAAGGAAAAAGTTACCTTCTTGTAATCCAAATTCCATTTGGCTTAAATACCTGACATTTCCCAGCAATGACACTGTTTCACTCTCACCAAATTTGTATGACGCACCCCGAACTGCCCCCTCATATGCAAATTGTATCTGCATTTCTTAATGTTGCGCACCTGCAAGTGTCACATGCCAAAAGTAAACTGTATACATAACTACAAAGGCATAATTAATCCCTTTTCATAACATAAAATGACTTTTATGCAGTTAATCTAATTGTTCTGTGCGGCATTTAAGCCCTGTCATTTCCATTAATAAACACTTCTAAAAATATTTTTCCAGTTATTTCCACTAACAATTGAAAGAACACTTTAGTACTGCAAATACCATTTTACTTGTTTGAAAAATCAACTTTCTGAAATAGCCCTTATCATATACTACACATTTATCTGCCTCAGTTTTGGCAGAGAATTTCCCTTGACAGGCTATCCTCATATTGGGGTAGTAGGGTTAGCCCATGGGCAGAAGAGCTGTGTCAGACTTGATTTACATTTGTCCACAACTGTGCGTAGGCGTTGACACATACCTACATTGCAAAAAGATTGATGGGTAGCATTGGTTGTAGATGATTGCAGACAGGCCAACCTGCACATCTCCCAAAACTCAACTACACATTGTGTGGAGATATGCATCCTGCATGCTGATTGGTTGATCCAACTCCTTGTTGGGAAATAGGTGGAAGGCAAGGCACAAACAATGTTAACATTTGCAGAAGTATAAATTCAACAGCTATGCAACCGTCTCCAAATGACAGACATATGTTCTCAGATATGCAGTGATACTAACCCAAGCTTTAAACAACACTGCAGAATACTCTGTTCTATGCTGAATGAGCCAGAGGAAGATGAAGGAATGGAGTTTAACTACTTCTGCATCTAAAGTTTTTTTCCCTCTGCTGTGGAGGCCTACAGAGGACATCCCAAGCATAAGGGACAAGAACATTTCCAAAATAGTATTTCAAAATTCCAGATCAAAGTGATGATTTTAATCAGAGTAAGCATTCTTTCTTAGCCTTTTTTTTCTTTTTAGATCAAGTAGGGGTCAGATGAATTCTACTTTGAGATAATGGTCCTGAATGTAGCAAGGGCTGAAGGCATATAGGTCTTTGTAAGTACACTCCAACACCTTGAATGGTGTCCATAAATGCACCTCCACATAAATGTGTTATTCTACAGAATTAATTGGGGTTGGATAGCAAACAAGAATGTTTTCTGTACCAACTGCCACTTCCAAGTTGTCTTCAATGGCAACCCCACTTAAAGCAAATCTAACTAATGAGCCACTGTTTTCAGCATCTCCCAGTTTGACCAAGAAAGCTGACCACCTGCTGTTGCCGTATGAGTTGTGACTCCAGAAAACCCAGAAATTGCATTCCAGTTCCTTCAAAGCACAGCCTCATTTAAAACAATAGAACCAGAGTTTCTGTAGTCATAATAAATCTATCTTGTTATGTTTCAGTCTCAGTCTGTTTTATTCTATGCAGTAAAGCCTGAACATGGGTGACACTGGTCATCTTCACTCTTTGTCTTTTGCCACATCATTCTGGGCATGTACTTTGGCATTTCATCTTCTGGAATTTCTTGGTGTGCCAAGGGGAGGCTGCCCAGGAGCAACCCTACCAAGAAAGGCCTATTTGTGTGTTCCAAAGATAAAACCAACACTCCTCAGAGCTGTCCATTAAGTAGCTAAACAGAGTTTCTAATTTAATTTACTTGTTTTAGATATCACTTTGTCTCTGATTTTTTATAGAGCAGATTTCTTAAGCCCAGAGAAAACAGAAATGATAAAAGTTCCATATTTTGAGGTTCCTTTGTTCTCTGCAAGGTTTCACGGTTTGACAACCTTGGAAAAGAAGAGACATTCATTTGGTAGCTCTCCTAGATTAGAGCAGAAAGACATGCAGTACAGGTAATCCTCGGCTTACGATCCCAACTGAGCACAAAAATTATGTTGCTAAGTGAGACATTTCTTGACTTTTGCCCATTTTACAATTGTCCTTATCACAGTTGTAAAGTGAATCATTGCAGTTGTTAAATTAGTAACATGGTTAAGTAAACCTGGCTTCTGACTTTGTCAGGTCGCAAAAGGGGATCATATGACCCCGGGAAAGTGCAACTGTCATAAATATGAACCAGTTGCCAAGCATCTGAATTTTGATCATGACCATAGGGAGGCTGCAATGGTTGTTAAGTGTGAAAAACAACCATGTCACTTTTTTCAATGGCATTGTAACCTTGATTAGTTACTAAACAAATGTTTATAAGTCGAGGGCTACCTGTATATGAATATCCCTTTCATAATGGTGGTGCCACTTCTCTATTCAAATGGAGTGTGTGTATGGGGAGACAGACTCCAGGTGCCTGGCCTTCTAGGTATGGATTATCATGTACTGTAATTCCTTTATGTCCCCCTTCATATATTGATCTGATACTACTTTTCTAAACCTGTACATTAGTTAGCAAAGAATTGATTAAGTTTCAAAATTTGCTAACTTTTTGGATAATAGTTATTTTTAAAGGCTATATTATTGCTAATAATATGAATTAATAGTTTACTATTAATAATTGTTCTTTTTTAGGGCAGTTATATCTTCAAGACACAAATGTCTTATGACTTTGTTTTGTCTTATGACAAAACTAAAAGTACCACAAATCTTATATCTCCTGGTAAATTAGCTCTTTCACAGAAATGGGTTTAACCTGTAATGGATGATAAAAGTATTTATAGCTGTGTTCCTTTTTTCTTTTATTACCAGATATATCAAAAGATAAGTCAGCATGGTGACTTGATGATTGATTGCTTCCACAAACTAAGAAGGGATTCAGAATTACTAAGCAAACAGCAAGACAAACAGATAACTTTATAAAAGCTTCACTTTGACAGAACTCAAATCATAGTTAATGTAGTTTGAGAACTGAGAAATACACATATTTGGCCCAAGAGCAGCTAATAATACTTACCATCAAAAATCTTCTTTCCAGAAGAAAATAGTACCTTTGTCAGAGGTTGTATGGGGTTGAGATACTTACTACTAATAACAAGGAAATGTGTTTGTGTGTATGTAAAGAGAGAAACTAATTGCAAAATATACTAATTGTATACTAATTAATATACTAATAGTATATTAATTAATATACACTATGTATGTATTGAAAGCTGCTATGAAACCATCTTCCCATCCCTTTCTTAGCCTAGCTCACCCTACAAAATGAACTAGGCCTAAAACATTAATTCAAGTATCTTATCCAGTAAACTGGCTAAATTGGTCTGTCATTTAATATTTTAGAACAGTTAGGATTTTCAGGTACACCCAGATCATAAATAAAAATAAGCTGAACTGGATAGTTTGTTTTATTTTCTGTCTATTCTTTTGAGGGCAGGTTTCTGATTTATTTTTTCATATTGGTCTTTTAATTTAAATAACCATAGAAAAATTACCTGAAACATTTAGAGCAGGGGTGTCAAACTGCCAGCCCGCAGGCCTGTTGCATCATATGGAGGCTGCACCCACTCCAGCTCCGGCAATGCAAAAAAAGTCACATACGTCGTGACACATCACATGACACGGTAAGATTGACACCCATGATTTAGAGGAAGTATGATACAGGTGGATGAAAGGTTGTCATTCCAGGAAATGCTCCATTGCATGCTTCATATATGCAATAGGAAACAAGACAGCAAATGCATTACTTCATACATTTTCTCAGATATGATGCATTAAAGTTCAAATATATTAATATCTAAATAAATTTGTGCTGTAGAATCTCCAGAAAGCCAAAAATGGGTATGAAGTTTATTAATCAAGTCAAGGAAGCTTCACTGTTACTAGACCTTCTTCTGGTTCTAATAATTTATTTATTTATTTATTATTTAAATTTATATACCGCCCTATCTCCCTTACGGGACTCAGGGCGGTGAACAGGCAATAATAAAAATCACAATAAATATTGAATAAAAAGCCTGCTCTAAAATACCCCATATAAAACCCCTAGCAAAGCCCAATCAAAACTA
>NW_015387809.1:196411-205032 GCF_001527695.2 Protobothrops mucrosquamatus | reverse complement strand
TGGGATTCAGCTGGTTCGCACCATTTCGGCAGAACCGATAGCTAATTTTTTGTTGCCCAGGCCCAGAATGGACTTCTGGAAGTGGCATCCACACAGAGAACCGGTTGTTCACATATTTGAATCCCACCACTGGCTCAAACTGCTAGAGTGCAGACCATTTCTGGCTGGCAGTATCATTAAGCCTCTCCACCACCACATCTCCTTGCAGGTATAATGAATATAAATGATGGGTGCATTTTAAATAGGCACATATGCAGTAGGCCAAAAACAGGCAACCATCTAGCAGTGTGATACTTCCCGATCTTATTCTGTATGTTAATATCTAAATAGTATCTAGCTCAAACTGCCCCTGTGACTTTCAACTTTGACAATGGCCATTCATTCATAAAGGAGGAATCGGATTTGACCCAGGCACAATGTGTAGTCTCAATCAATGTCTTGGTGTAAGAAAGAGCCCCATTAACCATTTGTTTTACCGTAGTTTACTCATCTCCAGTATGGTCCAACCAAGATGATGGGAAGCATTTGGTGATTAATTTTCCCTTTTGTCTCTGGACATAGAGTGGGAGGCGGGAGTGAGCACAAAACGAGAGCTGCTCCCTTTGCAGTATCTCGCCTGTTCATAAATGTTTATATTACCCAATCCAGCAGGCATGTAGAGAATAAAATGGTGACATTAGCAGACTGGGAAATCTTAATTCCCATACATTCTTTGTAATGCTTCTGACCCTTATCTGATCCTCATGTTATTCCTTTAAAAAGCAAACCTCAATGCAGAAGATGGCTGGAACATGAGTCAAAGTATAGGAAAACCAGCATATCGCAACCAACCACAACTTGATGCATCATCTGACATACACCATGGGACAAGAAAGTAGCTTTGACTTAGTATGTCATGCAAATGCATTCATAACTTCGTCTATGTTACTAACTTGTCTGTAAGAGTATACATCATTTAAAATATTGGATAAATTCCTTTAAAAGATGTAAGCATTTGGTAGTAACTTCTGTGGCTTTTAATCCATTTATGGTGTCATTTCCCTCAAATCCATACAAATGGCTGGGTTTGGATGTAAAGTGAAAAACCACACTTAGAGGAACAACCTGATTCAATACATAAGCTGGAGTCTTTCCTCCTTTCTCATCCTCTAGGCCAGGGGTGTCAAACTGCTGGCTTGCGGGCCGGATGCATCATAGCGAAACCGCGCCCACCCAGCAATGGCAAAAAAGTCGCAATACGTCGCGACACATCACGTGATGTTGCAAGTTTGACACCCCTGCTCTAGGACAAGTCAGAGTTAAGGGTAATTCTTATAAGATGCACCTGATGTCAATTTATGTAAGGACCAGGAAAACATGGGAGAATTGCCAGCGCATTTTAATTTTCCTGCATTCCTTCACAGGAGCTGTGCTGCCTGCTCCTATTCTCACTAAGCAGGCGCAGAGGTAGAAGAGTTAGATCATTGCATGCCAGAATCTGAAAATGTCATTCCTGAATTGATACGTTGCTGGTGGTGCAACTTCACCAACTATCAATCTGAAGATCATTTGGTAGAAAGAAAAGTCAAGGTGAGATCTTCTCCCCCAACATCCTTTGGCGAAGCAATTGCAGGGTTGGGAAAGATGCTATAAAAATGGTACCTGGGTATACCTGTTGAAGGGCATTGTGGACATGATGTTTAAAGCTGCCTACATAAGTATTTGAATCTTGTTTCAGGCCTTTGGGTATTACTGCCTTAAGGTCATTCGGGTATACAAATAGCCAAGCACAATAAAAATGATTTGTATGAAAATTAGGGCTTACTTGAAGGCAATACTTTTTAATTCTTGCAATCTGTTCTGGGGAAAAGAGTTGGACTTTGGAGAGAATATAAACATGACCACTATGACATGGATTGATAAGTTTGATCAGGAATGTTCTGTCCATTAGGCGGACATGGCAGGCAAGACATGGACAAGGAATGGGTGGGATCAAGGCCTACAGTAGATGTGGGAGGGGACACATTTCTTTCTCTCATTTTTTCTCTTTCAAATCCCCTTTTTAATAATAATAATAATAATAATAATAATAATAATAATAATAATAATAATAATAATAATAATAATAATAATAATAATGATAAAGTTGGAAGGGACCTCGGAGGTCATCTAGTCCAACCTCCTGCTCAGGCAGGAAACCCTATACCATTTCGGACAAATGGCTGTCCAGTTTCTTTTTAAAAACTTCCAGTGTTGGCGCATTCACCGCTTCTGGAGGCAGGTTGTTCCACTGGTTAATTGTTCTAACTGTCAGGAAGTTTCTCCTTAGTTTTGGTTGCTTCTCTTCTTGATTAGTTTCCATCTGTTGCTTCTTGTCCTGCCTTCAGGTGCTTTGGAGAATAGCTTGACTCCCTCTTCTTTGTGGCAGCCCCTGAGATATTGGAACACTGCTATCATGTCCCCCCTCATCCTTCTCTTCGTTAAACTAGACATCCCCAATTCCAGCAACCGTTCCTTATATGTTTTAGCCTCCAGTCCCCTAATCATCTTTGTTGCTCCCCTCTGTACTCTTTCTAGAGTCTCAACATCTTTTTTACATCGTGGTGACCAAAACTGGATGCTGTATTCCAAGTGTGGCCTTACCAAGGCATTGTAAAGTGGTATTAACACTTCATGTGACCTTGATTCTATCCCTCTGTTAATGCAGCCTAGCACTGTGTTGGCTTTTTTGATTTCTCATTCATTGTGACTCCTCCATCTTCGCTTTTCCTGCAGCAAGAGTTGGGAAAGAAGAGTGCTGTCACTAGGGGCCTTTCTAATTTCTTGCTAAGATTTTGTGTAATTAAGGTGAAGCCACACGAAATGAGCTTGAGGGCTCTCTGTACCTTAGGAGTTTTAGATGCTCATCCTTTCAGAGGCATTAGCACAATGTTGAATTAGGTTACTTCAAACTTGAAAGCCTGTTTGTTTACATGGCCTCCTTGTCCCATCTTTACATCCCCTTTTGAGGTTTTTCAGAATCATGAGGAATCCTATAGCATCTGAGATCTTTGAAGGACATAGTGCAAATCCTACAGAATTTATTTTAAAAAAAAGAAAGTGTGTCTATAATTTAAATGATGGAAATGGATCATAGATCTGATAGAAAAATAAACCAGCAATGCTCAGGAAATAAAGCAGTCAGAAAAAAAGACAGCTTATAAAAATGAGTGAGAGGAAAACCTGGAACTCCAGTAATCCACAATACATTTTGGAGAAAAGCTGTGGAAGAAGAGGATATTACTGGAGATGGGATTACTACATACATACATACATATATGCATGCATACATATATATATATATATATATATATATATATATATATATATATATATATATATATATATATATATATATATATATATATATATATATATATATATATATATATATATATATATATATATATATATATATATATATATATATATTTAGGCATAAATAATAAACATTTTAAACAAAGGAAGCATGAACAATGGGATCCATTACTCACCTGTTCCATATAAAGACTTCATTGGACATTAACAGAACTGTCCTATTTGTAATGCAAATGTGTGCAAATGATTATTTAAAACAGTTCTTCTCCAAACTCCTTGGAACTGAAAGAACCTATTATTTTTGGAAATATATTTCCCCAATTGTTATGTTGAGGAATTCTATGAGAAATGACAGCACAATCTTTTTTTTGTGTGTGATAGTTCTCCCTCAAATAAGTTAATCCTAAAAGTTGTTTGAATCTGTGTATTATTTCAGGGACCAGGCATTTAAAGTTATGTGGGCAGAGATTACGGAGAGCCAGAAGTGTGGGAAGGCCAGCTGGTTTTTCTATAAAACAGCAGTTGGAGACCCCCACACATGAATGAAAAACAACATTCAAAAGAGTGACTATAAATGTTTTTGTTCTCTAATTTTGTTCTTTGTTTAGGCACACGTAGAAACACAAGGTTCTGAAAGAGATCATCTACATAGCAGCCATGAGAAAAATCACTGTAGTGTGTAGGATTAAGACCAATATTTTTTAATCATGATATTTGTGGGGAAAAATACATTATATTAATTTTAGTTTTTCAGAGCAGCCGGATCAATTTCTGGGAAGGACCAATTTAAAGGTAGCTGAAAACCAGAACTACAGAACACAACTGGTTGTCATTTACAGCTCATCACTCTAGTCATTCACATATCTCATTAATAAGCTACAATATATATTGGACAAAAATATCAGACTTTCTCATGGTATCTTATATATAGACCATCACACAACCTGAAACCAATACTCACAAGGGACAAGAAACAGTGATACAATAATAGGAATCAGACCCTGCAATAACCCTGATGACTACTTTGTGTCCACATTTACACCAACAACATGTCATAGACCAAAACAACTTTATACACAAGATTAGAGGCACCTTCATATATGTTCCTCCTTCAATATGATATATAAATATTCCTTACTTATCAGTGACTCGTTCAGTGTTTAAAGTTACCACAGCACTGAAAGAGGGATAGTTAAGAATAAGAATAAGAATGGAGCACCACTTGAACACCATTGGCATTGACAAATTTGCCATTAGTCAATTGCAAAAGGCGGCCTTACTAGGAACTGCTTCCATCCTGCGACGATATCTGTAATAACATCAAACATCCACATCTGCCTATCCCAGGTCCTTGGTAAGGACTCGATAGGTAGACAAAATGCCAAATCCAGACTGAACATCTGGCTGACTGTGTGATGATTCCTAATAATAATAATAATAATAATAATAATAATAATAATAATAATAATAATAATAATAATAATAATAATAATAATAATAAAGTTGGAAGGGACCTTGGAGGTCATCGAGTCCAACCCCCTGCTCAGGCAGGAAACCCTACACCATTTTGGACAAATGGCTGTCCAGTCTCTTCTTAAAAACTTCCAGTGTTGGAGCATTCANAGGGTAGCTAGAGTTTGGGAAAGAGACTCCTGATTACCATATAACTCTTGATACATGTATCAGGATATTCCTTTTGTGGTAAGCAAAACACAGAAAAAGAGTGAAAAGGAGCAGGCAAAAGAAATTATAAGTAGAAGTAATGCCAAAAGTGGGCACGGAGACAATCAAGACCTTAATCCATTGTGTGGAAATTTCAGACAACAGATCAGAACCTGTCAGTCTCTACATCCAAATCCTGATTTCCTGAATGAGAGACCCATTAGCAAAGAAAATATACTGGACACCATAAGCTGATTATGATTAATTATGGACCCTGACTTGGGCATTTATGCAGATTTATGGACACTGGACATACTTCATTATTTATTCATCCCTTCACTAAAATTGATACGCTTTATCAAGTATGAGTTCTTCAGCCAACAAGGATTAAACTGCTAGGAGAAGCAATGGCCACCACTAGATTTTAAAAAATAATTTGATCCCTCTTCTGGTAAAGAGGATAGACTAACCCTTTTTTGCTTGTGGGCTTGTTTGTTTCAGAGTTGGAGTGATCGCATTATCTGCCACAGTAACTGATGAACCTTCATTGCTCTTGCCAATGATTGAGATAATAATGGGGCTGTTATCCTTTGTGACAGGAAAAAAAGCACGCAGGAAATCAGAGAATGAGGAGAACAGTCAAATGGAGGCTGAATATTTATTTCTTTTTCTTGGATGCCCTGCTTGCTTCACTGGAAGTTGAAAGGTTGTCTGCTGTTCTAATAGAAAAGTGTCTCTTTTGTTGAATTTAAATTATCTCTACAACACGAACTCTCTAGTAAGAAATAAGCGTCCATGAATATAATGGAGTTTGCTCTCAGGTAACTATACCTAAGAATGCTGTATATGAAACGGGGCTGAGTTCACATATTGTGTTAAAACAAAACAGAAGCCTTGTGTATTTTGTACTATGTGTCAGACCTCTGGCTGACCACTGATGATGGTGAAGGCTAGAGTAAACTGGTCAGCATCCGATCTAGCATGGCTTATTCAAGTTCATTATTAGAACCAAAGATGTCTGATACATATCTTTATGACATCACATGCACAACCACATCATTATAGGTGTGATCCCATTTGTTCCTCCCTGCTTTCCCACTGTGGATGTCCATGCTTAGAAGTAAGAAAGTGTAAAGAAATAAAAAAAGATAATCCTTCTTAACTTTATTTAATAAATACGCCATTCTTGATACAGCAAATTGAGAAATTATGTCAGATCATTTCTTTTTCTCCCCTTTAATTATAGTAATAATGAGCTGTGTTAATATCTATGGCCATAAAGGCATCAGTAAAGTTTGTTTTGGAAGCATCAGATGTAATGTTGAGAAAAGGGGCTTATTTGTCAGTACGTTACCTAGATCAGTGATGGCGAACCTATGGCACGCGTGCCAGAGGCGACACTCAGAACCCTCTCTGTGGGCACGCATGCCATGCCCCGGAGATGGCAACTGTCCCTCTTCAACCAGCCGCCCGCTAACTCGTTGAGGTCCCACGTGGCCGGATGCGTCCCAGCACAGCTGGTTTCCCTCCCCCCTGTCCCATCCCTCCTGGCCTCACATGCTCTCCTTTTCCTGGGCACGACCCACTGCATCGCCTCCTCAGCTGTCGGCCATCCGTCCAGCTGAGAGGTGGCTTCTCTGAACTGCTAGTGGCGGGCTGCGGAGCCCCAGAGTGCACCAGTCGAGGGGCTGGCAGGCTGTGGCTGCTGACGGACACTGTCGGCCCCCATGTGCTCACTGGCCTCTGTGTGCAGGGGCCGATGGTGTCAGGCAGCAGCTGCCCCGGCCCCTGCATCACCTTGCCCTGCGACAATGGCACCCCCGCCCTGCCTCGCCTCACACTGCAGGACGAGCCTCCTGTCTACCACCCCACTTGCCAGAGACCCCCTGGATCTCCCCAACCCTGCCCGGCCCCCACAGGCATCCCTCCCCATGAGCAACATCGAGGTGACCATGCCCACCTTGGCCACACCCACCCAGTGTGCCATGACCACCACAGCCATGCCCACCCAGTGGGCCACACCCACCTGGCACCCGGCGATAAATAAGTGGGTTTTGGGTTGCAGTTTGGGCACTTGGTCTCTAAAAGGTTCGCCATCCCTGACCTAGATGATTAAACATTTACCAACATAAATATGGAAATAATAATTCTCAGAACTCTTATTCAATTGAAACACAGCATGAAAATTCAGGCTTTTAAAAACCATGCCAGGCAATGTAATTTTATCCAAAAGCTGGGAGCAGACAAAGAAATCAGATCACTTCTGACAGAGAAATGAAAAATGTTGTTAACATGAAGGCAACCACCAACTCTCAACCTTGTATAAACATCATTGCAAGAATCTTAATGAGTAGAAAATAATTTATTGTCATCTTTTATTTCCTGTCACATAATAGCTGCAAGCGTGGGTATATGTATGTATATAGGTGTGTATCTAGCTGGCTAGCTACAGACACAGACACACAGCAAACACATCTATACAAAAAGACATTTGAACAAGGAAAACCACCTTCTGGTCAAACTGTTGGTCCTTCATTCTCCAGACTCTAGCATATAAAAAGGCTTTATGGGAAGAAACACATCCTGTCACATCAGATACCTGATCATATCCCTGCAAACATTTCCTTCAAAATACTTGAGAGTGGCATAAGTGTTGCCATCAATACCATAGCATATCTTGTTTCAAAATTTGACACATCCATAAGTGGCTTGCTTGGTTTTCTCTTAGAATATTGGGGGAATCCAGCCATAGTTTATGGAATAAGCAGTGGTGGGATTCAGTCAGTTCGCACCATTTCGGCAGAACCGGTAGCTAATTTTTTGTTGCCCAGGCCCAGAATGGACTTCCAGAAGCAGCATCCACATAGAGAACCGGTTGGTCACATATTTGAATCCACTGGGAATAAGGGTCCTTCCAAGATCCAAGTGGCTAGCCCCTACTGAAGTTTCGGAGGGACCTTTGAAGTCTTGATGCTTTGCCGAGGTTTTTGGCAGGGGGTGAGGGGTTGAGGCCACTTCTGAGCAGTATTATGTTATTTCCCACTTTTGCCTTTCCCCCCCTTTTTTTAAATTTTATTGTGGTGTTTTTTTCTGCCTTTTACTTTGTAAACCACCATGAGTTGCTAGGAGTTTGGCAGGATACAAATGTAATAAATAAATAAATAAACCAACCCAGAAAGTGCTATAAAGCACTAAGGGGCAATATATAAGTCTAAGTGCAATAGTGCTATGCTATATACTGTAAGTGCTAAATAAGGCTTGGCACAATGTAGCTTAAGGCATTTTATTTGACGTGCAATAGTGTCACAGAATCATAGATTTGTAAAGTTGCAAGGGGACATTTAGGCCATCAGATCCAATCTCTGCTTCATGTGTAAATCCAAGATAAATGGGCTGTCCAGCCTCTGCTTGAACACATTTTAGAAATGGGAACTCACCACTTCCCAGGTAATTATTTCCACTGTTAAGATGCTCCTATTTTTCCTAATATTCATCTAGAATCAACCTGTTTGTAATTTAAATTTTATTTTTTATATATTCAGTTTATATGGCCATGCATCTATCCAAGAAACTCTGGGCAGTGAACAACAAAGAAGTACATTAAAACACACAAACATAAAAAA
>NW_015387809.1:165161-196391 GCF_001527695.2 Protobothrops mucrosquamatus | reverse complement strand
AATGGGAACTCACCACTTCCCAGGTAATTATTTCCACTGTTAAGATGCTCCTATTTTTCCTAATATTCATCTAGAATCAACCTGTTTGTAATTTAAATTTTATTTTTTATATATTCAGTTTATATGGCCATGCATCTATCCAAGAAACTCTGGGCAGTGAACAACAAAGAAGTACATTAAAACACACAAACATAAAAAACCCCAACTAAAACTGCATTAAGGCTTAAGAAAAACACAAAGCACTGGACACATACACTTATGCCATGGTTCCCAAATTAACATTTGGGCCATAATGCCTAGGGGAAGAACCTAGTATTCATAATTGTGTGAAAGGCCAATAATGTAGGGACTATTGAAAAGAAGGAGTAGGGATGGTATGATTGTAGTGTTACACTATCTAAGGGGCTACCACAAAGAAGAGGCATCTATTCTCCAAAGGATCAGAAGACAGGATAGGAAAGAATGAATGGAAACTAATCAAGGAGAGAAGCAACTGAGAACTAAGGAGAAATTTCCTAACAGAATAATTAATCAGTGGAACGACTTGCCTCCAGAAGTTGTGGGTGCTCCAACACTGGAGGTTTTTAAGAAGAGATTACATAATCATTTGTCTGAAATGGTATAGGGTCTCTTGCTTGAGCAGGGGGTTAGACTAGAAGATCTCCAAGGTCCCTTCTAACTCTGTTATTCTGTTATTCTGACTGTTCATATTCAGGAATAGTCTCAAGATCATCCTCACTGCCTTCCTGTTCCAGTTTCTGAATCCTTTCTAACATTTGACACAATGCATGAGATGGAAAGCTGATCAATACAGAATTGGAAGGATCAATTACTTGCTTCCTGTGATTTAGAAACAATATCTGTATTGATGCACTCTAAGAACGCACTCTTCTCAGCCAAATCACAGCTCTGACTAATATTCAGATTACAACAAATAAAACAAATGTTGCATTTATTTCTGTTAAACTCACTCAGTGAGCAAATAGAGAAAACAAGCAAGTTTGCCTGGGAAATCAGCTGAGGATAGGGAAGATGCAGAAGAAGGAGGAAGAAGAAAGGACCAAGGAAAGGAAGAGTCTATTGACTGATTAGAGCTGCTGACTTGCTTCCTCAGTGCTGCTGATTAACTATTGTGTGTGACTAGAGCATTCATTCCTAACTTCCTTGAAGTTGCATCAGGGGATATATAAGGAAGTCAGTTCCTCAGAGAGCAAACGCACTGAGTGCGCAAACAGAGAAAGCAAACAGGGGTTTTTCATGGCAGTTCAAGGAAGAGACATCTATTTGCTGTTATGATTGATGTTGCTTATTATCAGAAGAACATGCAGATGGAACAAACTGCTGTCGTGACTGCAGATGTGACATGCTTTTTCCTTCCTGAAGACAACAAGAAATGCACATTCTATGCGTGCTGGCTGAAGAAGGCTAAAGAACTTGAGGCAAATCTGTTCACCGTCCAACTTTTCAGAGAAGACGAGGAATTCCTTGATCAAACACAGGGTGTTCTGGCAGAGAAGCCACCCAGAAGCTAGAAGTCAACCAAACAGAAGCGATGAAGAGATTGAAGAACATGACATGATGAATAAAGCCTGTCAAGAAAAGTTTTGTTCCCTGGAATTTCATAATTGATTCCATGTGCTCCTTGTCAATGATGTTGCTGGACTCCTGGATAAAAAGCAGTTGGCACAAGCCTCATGGATTGGGGATCAGAAGGAGGCAGCAATGATCTAACCCTCTCTATTGAGAGGGACCAAAGCAGTAGCCTGTTCTCCAGACAGTCTACCAAAATGTTTGGAATGTGATAGAAAGACCCCCTTAACTCTATTAGGTCCCTTAACTCTATTAGGTCACTAACATTTTTTTTAATTGTAAGTAATACAAGGTAGGTGATTCAAGTGACTTACATTCTATGCTTAACCTCTCAAAGTGTTTAAAACCCCATTGCTAATTAATTAATTCAAGATAGTAATACTTTATTCATATCTTCCAGAAAATATTTAACCCCATCTTCAACTCCCACCCACCCACCCACCCATATCCCATAGCATCTGTGTCTTGAGTTCAGCTGCTTCCCATTAATGTCCAGCTACACCTAACAGTTTTCAAGGATTCCAGGGTCAAATACACAAAGTATGGGAATTAACAAGAAAAATTAAGAATCTTAATACAGGAAGGCTCCCATTAAAGAGAGAGAACTGGTTAATAATCATAACCAACAAGTGTGCTTTGCTGGCTCTATGTTAAGCAGGAAAGAAGTAACACATTATAGGCTCTGTGCTCTTCCAGATATTTAAGTCATTGTTCTATGTTGCTCAGACCTCATCTTATCTAGATCTCATCAAGAACCTTGCACCGGGGCCCAGATTTTAGGAAATACATTGATAAACTGGAGTCTTTCCAGAGGAGAGCTAAGAAAATGATAAGGGGCTTGGAAGGAAAATACTTTTGAGAGATTGGGTACTGAATGTCTTTGTCCTGTTAAAGAAAAAACTGTAGGGAACCAAGATAACTCTCTTCAAGAATCTCAAAAACTGTCATGTGGAAATTGGGGGGAAATGTTTGGTATTTTTCCAGAAAACAGGAAAGAAACAATGGGTCGAAATGACAAGGATATTTTTGTTGGACATTAAACAATGTTTGATAAATAAAGCTGTTCAACAATAGAACTGATTATTTGGGGAGGCGGTATATTCTCCTTTGCTAGAAATGTTCAAATATTTACATTAAACGAATTGTAGTTAGCACAATGCTTTGGATAGGTCAGAGAATTAAGTGATCATATGTGTGGCAAATATTGTATACATTGAATGTACAGTATATACAGCACAGTCCCAGCCCTTTGAATTGCTCATTTACACTGAAGATACTTTAAAGTGTACATTTAATATTGCTATGCCTGAAGCATCCCTATGTAATCTGGATTCTCGTCTGGCAACAATTTATAAATGTTCGTGTTTATAGTGTCCTTTGTTCAAGACAGTTCAGGCAGTACACTGATTTTCCCCCAAAACAACAACATGAAGTTGATAAATTTGGAATATATTCAGGTAAACTACAATATTTCCACAACTCTTAAGAGACTGATCCTTCAAGGATCTAGTTATAGAACAATCCTATTTATTCAGAGCATTCTGGTGAATCCAATACTGTGTTAGTGACACAGTTAATGTTGATGTAGCTTCCGGTTTGGCAAAAAAATCCCCCCATTGCTCACAGTGGGCAGGAATTAATTCAGATCAGTCCAAGGATGAACAGCAAAATAATTTATGCAGAATTACTGTTCTGAACAGCACATGTGAAAGCAGCAGATGCTGATTATCTCTGAACAAGGCAAAAAAAGTTTAATGCTATACTGTACCCAAAATAGGTTGAATTGCCCTTCAAATCCAGCAGTGATAGGGGAGGGGGGTCTAGGAATGCCACCTCCAAATGGCATGTATGATGCCATATTTGTAACAAAGGAATAGAAACATAAATCAATCCACAATCTCCTCTATTTTTGCCATCCTCTATTGTCTGAAGTGTCATATCCCTGGCCAGTGGTATTATCAGACTTCAAACATGTGGAATGGTGCCCACTCATTATTTGCAGGAGTTCATTTTTTATTTATACCTGCATATAAATGGGAACAACAAGCAAAGAATCTGGTCCACCGCCTCTGTCTCCAGAGATTTGATGTCATATTAGTATATATTCTCTAGATATTTTCCCTATGGATTTTCTTTTTTCTTTTCTTTTCTTTTCACCTTTTTTTGTTGCTGTTGCTTTCCTCCATATTTTCAGTCCCAATACCAAACAGTCAGAGATTCAAGGAAATGCCAGTTTTTTTCTTTGTCATTCCAAATCTTGCTGTTTTATTTAGATGGCAGTTCATACTTAACAGAGACAAATGTTTAGTTTCACTTAAGCTGCAAACAGCCCTCCTAGCACTCAAATCATTGCAAAACACCCTGGAGACACCGTTCTTTAGCGCTTCAAAATTGATTTCAGTATAAAAACACATGCTTATAGTGCCTGTTGCATTTTAAAAAATCATGAAAAAGGAAAGAAAACAAAGAGCACAACCAATCATATTATATGAGTACAATTGTTTTGGATAACATTTTCTTCTTTATGACTTGCTACAGCTAAAATCAGTCTAAAAATATGCAGTTGCATCTGCTATTGCCATCTAGTGGAGAGGTAAATTAAGAATACAAGAGTTCTGAGCCATTAGGCTGAAACAAATGCCGTGCTCTCCAGAATTCGATAAATATGCATTTTGACCTGATATTAAAACAATTTCTTACATCCAACTCCCACTTTGCTCCCCTCCTTGAAAAGAGATAACATGCTTCCTAAAGCATTCACTGACAATCACATTGCTTGTTTCTTCTTAAAGCGTGCCATTTGCAGTCTCTCAGACTTCACTGGCACAATGGCAGGAATGTCATTTGCCAATGGTTTGGAATGGCAAGCCTCACATAATGTAAAATAGAAATAAGCCTGGGGAATGGGTTGCAAAATTAATCTGATTCTTTGCCACCCAGCTCTGTTACGCCTTACAGTTCCTGGATTGTTTGGGACTTGGAGGACTTTCTCTGCCTATTCTGCCTATTTTCAGGAATCAGTGGAGAACGATTTGAGGTGGCTAATCTGGGAAAAGTTAGTGGCAGTGGGACACTTGTGCCTGGAAGCTGTCATGCATTGCTTCACCAGGGACATTTTGCCCTCCTCACTGTCACAAGCAGGAGAAGGAGAAGGTGGGGGTCATTTTGGCCTTGCTAAAATGGATTTTGTCATCTGGAGAGTCTGAAGATTGCGTTAGGACTGTATCATGGCTGGCAAACAGCCTCCCTCCTATGTAAGGATCTGTTCTTCTTTCCAGGTAAGAAACAATTGCTCTCAGGAGATGTGATTTGATGTCTTGTGCCAGTTTGCATTCCAGCCCTCTGTACTCAATCCCATTACCTGCCTATAAAGATCTAATACAATTCTAGTTCTAGTACAAAATCTGGAAGACCTCTGTACTTGTGGTCATGGTCAGGAGGGCCTCTGCACAGCATCATGTTGTGTACCTGTTGCATCCTTTCCTGGATCATGTGACTTAGATGTGAGGGCAGCATTTTTCAACCTTAGCAACTTAAGTCATGTGGACTTCATTTCCCAGTATTTCCCAGCCAGCATGATTGAATGGGGAATTCTGGGAGTTGAAGTCCACAAGTCTTCAAATTGCTGAGGTTGAGAAACTTTGCATGAGAGGGAAAATATCAGAAAGACAGCAGCAGCCATTTTTTTCCCCTTCTAAGTGCACTTCCAAAGAAAATGAGATTTCCACCCACAGACTGGGCATTTTAAAGGAAGATTTGGATCATTTTCAGGGCATCCCGTGCTCTGTTCAACCTCTCAGCAACAGTTTTCCCATAAGAAAGTGGTCACTTGCCAAGTATTCTCATGAACAGTTCATTAAACTCCTTGGCGCTAGTACAAACAAGAAACAGCAGCATTTTTCCCTCTCAGAAAATATGCAAAGATGTGGTTTTCTATCCTTTGCCTCCCCTCTCCCAGTTTTCATTACTTAAATCCAGAAAATTGCTTTTATTAGAGTAGGGGAGCATGACCTGAAACTAACCAAGAACCCCCTAATTGTACGCACCTCCTCCCAAAGTCTTCAATACAATTCTACCAAGTTCCCAAGGTTGCTGCCAAAACGCACTATACTTTTGAAAACAACAAAATAAAATCATTAAATACGTCAGGCATAATTAGAGCAAGAAGATTTACACACTTTAACCTTGTGCTGGCTCTGCCCAGTTTTGGGAACGTGACTCACATTCCTCCTCAAGGGAAAAAACAACAACAAGTGGTCTTCCTTTCCTGTGGTAAAGTAACAAAATGTTTTTGATTGAAAGTGTTGATTGTCCGCCATCTTAAACAACTTGATATAGCAGAATGTTGCTGATATTTTGAAAGTCAATGGGATACTTCCATTTGGTACGGGGATTGTGCATACCTTTTTGTAAAAGATCAAATGATCTTTTAAAAAATGGCTTGGGCCTTAGGCACTATTTATATCACTATCAATGCAAGGGCATACATGAAGGCAGAAGTAAATATATCAGTACAGCCTACTCTGCAGCAACTGTGCTGAACGTTTGGGTTTGATTGATTGGTTAGAATATTTTCTTTTATAAGAGAATACATTGAGTTTAAGCACGAGTGTATTGCATGAAAACCTAATTTTAAATGTGCAGCAAAAGATGTTTGCCACTGAAAAGTCAATCCTTGAAAGAAATCTGATCTGCATAAGATCAAAAACATTTTGCACAGCTATAAACACTGGATGAGGATCAGGAAAAATAGAGGTTTGGGGGTTTGGTCAGTCCTAAGATAGAGATGAGATACATGTTTTAAAATAACCTATGAGATACATGTTTTAAAATAACTATCTTTTTGAAGACTTTTAAATGCTGCATAATTCTACTTTTGTAGAATTATACAGCATTTAACCTGCTTTTCACATTTAAAAATCTATCAGCATGGGAAAATGTTTGATTTTCTTTTGCTAAAGGAAACATTTTCTCTTAACTTAGGATGGATAAAATTTTTAATACTACAATATTGGGAGAATAGTAACCCTGACTACAATATATCTCCCTGAGATGTAAATCTCACTAAATTCAAGGCTGTTCCCAGGTCCAGGAATGAAAATTTACAGCAGTCCTTATTTTAAGTCAGCAGATATTTCGGACTGGAGACTGATGGAACAGCTACAAAATATTCCATTCTCCAGCAGATTTTCCTTTTTTATAAAGCCTGAGATTCTCAGAATCTGAAAGCTAAGAATCAGATTTCTCTTTCAGGTAGATGTGAATAATATCCCCAAATCTGATGCAAGTTGAACAAAAGGCAATCAATACCGTGAGTCATTTGGTGCCATTTAATCATTGATTTAAACTCGGAGCCTTGCTTAAATATCAGTGACACAATGCTGCTATTAAAAAATGGTTAACACAATAGGACAATTAGAAGAAGAGGAATGAGGCAACAATAGTGTTTTCTAAATGTTTACATATCTAAAATGACAGCCTAAAAGAAGTTCCTTTTTTTTTTTTTACTATAGCTAGCAATCTTCAACTACAATTTGAAAAGTAGTTTCTTTCACTTCTCGTGACATATTATCAGTTGGAAAGCATAGCTGATATTTAGTTTCAGATCCATTTCAAGGATGGTATGCTAATACATTAGTTCTTCTTATCTTTTACTGTACCAAAAACAAAAACAAAAAGCCTTAACTTCAAGCCTGGTAGATTTTAAAGGAGGAGGAAAAGGAAACTTTTTTTTTAAATCAAACATACTTAGTAAGTAGTACTTAATGTATCCTGACCCCCAAGGACATCACAGTATGCCACCTGAATTCTAATATCCTGAAATAGGTTGAAGTACTATCACAGTGGTGGCGAACCTATGGCACGGGTGCCAGAGGCGGCACTCGGAGCCCTCTCTATGGGCACACGTGCTGTTGCCCCAGCCTCGCCTCCTCCCGTGACCCCCTCCTCTCCAGCAGCCCCCCTGAAGGAGAGTTGCCCCTGAGCGTGGCCCACACGGAGCAGCACAGCCAAGGACATGGCAGCCAGGCAGCTAGACAAGACTCTGCCCTCATGCCCCATCGTGCACAGTTGATGCTGCAGGGCGCGGGCAGAGGGCGTGACCACCATAGCACTGCTGGGCTGCCTGGGCGATCTGCAGCGGACCCTGGAGGTGGTGATTGGACCTGCGGGCAGGTGGGGTAGGGGATGGGGGGCGGAGCGGGGGTGGGGCAGGGGGTGGAATGGGGGTGGGGCTAGTTTTTGGGCACTCGGTCTCTAAAAGGTTCGCCATCACTATACTATCATATTCTGAAGAGGAGTGTCAACTACACTTCCTTTTCTACCACAAGCTTCATGAGCACAATCATTTTTAGAATGACATTAGACGATGATTTACTGTACTTCACTATGGATAAGTGTATGAAAAAGCAGATAGAACTTTCACCAACAGAGCCATAATTACGACTAGGTTTAATTCTCCAAGAGTAGATTCCAAGACATTACCTTCTGAAGATTCAGACTTTATTGCAGAGACACCTGCTGAAGTATTTAGTTAACTATAAGGAGATCAATAGAACTTTGATGACTACTTACTACAATGAACTCTAGTTTCTTTAGGTTTTCTGGTTTCCAAAGTATCCCTCGTTTCTTCATTTAGCATTAAAGCAGAAAAATGCAAGACCAACACAAGCACATGTTGATTCAGAGATGTAATGGAAGGGACATTTTCAACAGAAGGGTGTCAAGCTATGGTCTCCCTGATTTAAATCAAAAACCTTTTTTGTTCCAGCCCAGCTTCAGTAGTTAGCCAGTTAGTATGTAAGCCACCAGAAAAGGCATTAAATTATATCCTTAAACACTGCTCATTTTTCTTTTTCCCTTTGTGCTCAGCAAATTACATGTGAATAATATAACTGGATAAAACAAATAGCTTATACTGAAGTTGTTCTGAAAATATTTTTCATTTTTTTTCTCATTTCAATTCAGTTTTTTATTTGAGGGGGAAATATATTGGTGGCAAATTGATCAATACAATGGAGACTTAGGCTGCTGGTTTTGATTAGGGACAGGGTCATGGAATCAAATGACAACATTGACTGTTGTGGCCTCATGTTTTCAATTGTGTTTCAGTATGTTTCCAACAAGAGAGCTCATAAAACTCCTTGGAAAGCTACACCTTGTCTAATAGCTTTTGTTTGTAAAAAGTGCTTGTTTCCAGGCCAAGTTAATTAAAACTAGTTAGTGAAGTAGGGTGATGTGTATGTTCATGCACACACACACACACACACACACGTGTGTGTGAGACAGACAAACAATTTGGACATCATAACTTAAGATGTAAATCAGAAGTCAATTATTACTAGAATGCTAAAGACAGTATGTTCAACAGATTGCATTGCATGCCTGATGCATACAGTTTTATATCTAGAAATTTTTATGCCCCCTTTTTCTTCAACTTCAAAGGGACTAAAATATATAGTAATGTTAATGGTATGGTTAATAAACAGAATTCAGGTTTCAAAAATTAAACAGCAAAACATCAGAGCTGTCATGTTCAATATTATAGCATAAAGAGGAGGAGTTTGAGATGATCTCCCATAGATCACCTTCTCTGTAAACACCATCCATTTTTCAAAAGCATCAACCAGAATATTTTTCTCCCATTGTTCTTCATAGCTTTCTGGTGTAAGAGGGAAAGGGGAATGAGGAAAGGAGGGTATTACTAAAATTGTATCTGAGAAAGGTTTAAATTCCTACTTTCCAAGAATTGATCACATAGACCTGGTTCAATCATTACACCAAACTGTAAAGAGGTTTGTTTGATTTTAGCTTAAGATATCACATGAACCCATTGGTAATCTTAGTATCATGTGTGGAACCGATTAATAGATGTCATGGGGGGGGGAGATGCGTTCTTCAGTATTCCAGAGTACAGAATATGCAATCATGGATAGGACTATAGATCTAGTTGAATGTTAGAAAAACAAAAACTCCCGAAACAATCTGACAATAGAACTAATTACCCAGGCAGGTGGTGGGCTTCCCTTCACTGGATGTTCTTAAGCAAAGGCTGGACAGCCATCTGCCAGGAATGTTTTAATTTGGATCCCTGCCCTAAGCAGCGGGTTGAATTGAGGGCTTAAATGACCCTTGCCAACTCTTGCTTCTGACCTTTTACTTACAAAGCTTGTATTTTGCCACTGAACTCTAGTCATGTGCCTTCTGTGGCTCTAATTCATTGAAGTAAAGAAGGACTACTCAAGCATCCTGTCAGATTTACAGATAAGAACTAAAAACAAAAGGCAATTTATGCAGTGGTGTGTGGACATGATGGAAGCAAGGATGGTTGGAATGACAGAAAATGTAAGAATTGGAAATTGTGCTAGTGAAAACTAGATTTAGCTACATTTTCTTCTTTTCCTATCTTATGCATCAAATTTATTTTGCTTATTATTTATTAACACTTTTCTGTATTTTACATAAGTTGGCCTATTCTGAAAAGGGGCATCATATATAGGAATGCAGCAATGGGAACCTTCATCACAAGCTTTCAAGGAGAATAAATAAATACCATACACCTGGGGACTTTTTAAGCTGAAAAGCAGCTGATGGTTCATTTGAGCCGTCTTCCTATTCTTTTCATATCCTCCCTTGACAACTTCTATTTGTCTTGCCCCTTTGTAGTTAGTGGCCCAGTAAAGAACTCTTAGTGGTATATTTTAACTGATATACTTCTGATCATTTCAAATATTGAACCATATATTTGTTTACTTCCTGCCCTCAAAGCTATGCATATGAAGCACTACCTACAATAGTCACTAGTCTTCTTCCAAACGAAGTTTGTAGTCAAACTAGAAAGAATAGAAAGCAGTGTGTAATTAGCTTAGTTGTTGTCAGACATCCCAGAAGATACAATTTCCATAAAGAGTGTAAAAAGCACGTATAACATTCAATATGAACTTATCTGGATAAGGGAGAACTATCATGAATGCCAATTTTGCAATTTGAAAGCCAAGTAGCCATATATCTTCTGAGACAACTGTTAATGCAGACATTTGATTATTTAATTAGCCATAACAGAAAAAATGGAGATCCAAATTAAAAAAAAAATCTACAGATTATTATGTATGATGAAACAGCCTTCAAAAGACATTATTTATTGTTTCCCAGTTTATATAACAGATTTATTTTAAAAAATGTTACTCAAGTAGCAGTTGAAGATGAACTGATTTATTAGACAGAATAATTGAAGAGCACCATTTAAAATTATCTAGATGACAGAGAATAATGTATTAAAATTAAAATGCACAGGACTAGGCGTTCAAAGATCATTAACATTATAGAAAAATAATTCCTGCAGTTCTCAGGTTATTCACTGAATGTATTTCCAACACCAGCCCATTCCCCCCCCCCATCAAACACATTTCAAAATGTATTGAAATCTAGAGTTAGAAGAATTTTGCCAATGTGTAATTGACTTTAAACGAGTATTAAATTAACACACGTACACATTAGCAGCAGTTACCACACAGTGCTTGCTAGTTTAGTTCAGTGGGTTCAATGCTTATTGATTATATCCCATCTAGTGCACAGGAGGGGATATTACGTACTTGCTTCAAATTCCTGATTCCAACCTCTCAGCCTCATTAGATGACTTCTGAAAGAATGGAAGCATTTAGGTATGCTTGTTTCTCTGTAACAGGGAAGGACCGTCCATTAAACAAAAAACACCCCACGATTACAGCTTTTACATGTTATAGGTGTTTAAAGTTTTTATAATACAAACCCTATATATTGCTATTCAGAAAGAGACTTTGTTAAATTGATGTGATTTTATTTCTTACAATTTTAACAAACACTTTTGGTGAGGAAGCTACAGCAAAGGAAACAACAACCGAAGTTTGCCATAATGTGTTTTCAAAACAGACATAACGTTCTGGCTACTGTACTGTAGTGAAATACAAACACCCTTTTGCTATGGTATGTAGCAGGTTAGTGATGAATAAATAAAAGACTGAAAAGGATCAAGAATAATAATTTGGAACATCAATGAAAAGATCTGTTTTAAAAATAGTCAAAGATCAATTACACTGATGAAGTGTCTTTTAATATCTATGCAACCATAATTGATTAGCAAATCAGGCTCATAAGCTTGCTGTATTAAAATCCTCATCAGCATGTGTGTATTGTGTTTGTGTGTTCCTTACTCTCTCATGTATATCTACTTAAACCTACCTATCTACCTACCTACCTCTCTATCTCTATCACAAGATGAACTTACAGTACTGGCAAATTATCGTGGCAGAAGAAGAACAGTTGGAAAATAGGATACACAAGCCTGTAACTCAGCTAATTTAGGGCATATTCCATACTGCCCCAATTTTTCATCTCCAAACCTCAAAAGCAGGTTCTGCCAACTGTGCAAGGCTGAGGCAGAGTGAACAGTCACTGCTCTTGAACAAAATACTTTCACTTTCTTTCCAACAAAATGATAAAATGGACTTTACATAAATCTCCCCAGGTTGGGTACATTCGTCTTGGGAAAATAGTCTTGAGTGGATATTCTGAGGGGGGAGGTGCACAGCTATCAAGTCACCTTTCCCTTCAAAAGATCTGCAAAGGCTATTCAAGAAGGAGGTTTGAGGCTCTGCAGAAGCTTAATAGAGCTGTAGCATTTTAAAGAAAATTTTAGGTTTACAGCAGTTTCAAACACACTCTGGTTGAGCCAGAAATAAATTGTCTTAGTTCTCAAGCCCAGCCAAGATTATAGTAGCACAGATGTTCAGAAATGCTTCCAAACTGGAACAATATTCTTGTCAGGCAGTCTCTTTAGCCTATCTGACTTTTTTATTTTTGATTTATATGGTTTATATGGCTGCCCATCTCTCAATGGTAACTCTGGGCAGTGAACAAAGTTGAAACAATACAGTCATGACACCTGAGCTTAAAACAATAAACCCAAGTCATAAAAGCAGCATTACCAGCAGAGCTCGCCTAACCTAGCCCAAATGCCTGGAAAAACAGCCTGGTCTTCGGTGCCTTACAAAAAGCTAACAGGGTTCTGGTTTGGCGTTCAACGAGACGGGTGGAAGAATCCGGGGCTCCGGCTTCTTAGCCCAATTTCATTCTGCCCAGTGACCCCAAGGGGTTGGAAGTTGCCCTGAAGGGGCAACGAAGGAGGGATGCCTCAGGAGTCCGGATCAGAAGGCAGTCGGTCCAGACAGATTGAAGAAACCCTCTAAAAGGACGGAGGAAAGGCTGCCTGGTAAGCCCAGGCAGCCCAAGTCATCACTAGCCGGAAGAAAAGTGAGGAACCGCGGCGCTCTGCTAAACAGCTGATTGTCAACAGCATGCTGAAACTGGTGAGTCTGCTCTTTTTTCTTTTCCTTTTGGACCTAAAAATGTTGATCCCCTGATTGAGAAGAGCTATAAAGTAAAGACCCCAGAAGGACTAGGGGAGAAGAGAGTTAAAGGCGGCGAGCAACTACAGAAGGGGGAAGGATTTTAAGGAATATAAAAGAACTCTTAAAAACTGAACTTAGACTGACTCAAAGAAAGACTACTTAAGCTACAGGATGTGGAAATTTTTTTTAGGTATAATTCCAAGGGTAAATAACCTATAAAGAACTTTAAAAGAAAAACTTTGTAATAATCTTTTAAAACCAGATATTGACAAAACAGTGTACGAGGACATCTAGTGGTGAAAGAAGATACTACAGCAACACTAAATAATAAAAGAATCTGAAAGTGTTTGACCTTGAAACAACACTTGGTGTAAACAAAGTGCCTTTGTGTGAGTTTACAAGTGAACAGACTTTCTACAATTATATTTGTTGATTCTGGATATAACCAAAACAGGAATTACTTGGAGACAGCAGACGTTTTACATCTGAGACTCGACTGGAGGATATGGATTTGTCCTAAAGTAGTTGGCTCATTATTTTTGGCTGGATTTTAGCCTAAGATAGTTGGCTTTTCTTTCTTTTTTTCTTTTGTTTTCTCTCGAGATATTGGATTTAGTCTAAAGTAGTTGGCTCCTTTTATGGTTTGGATTTTAACCTAAGATAGTTGGCTGGAAAAATGAGTACATCAAACCTTACCAGACTTATGAAAAAGACTTCCTCTGCACCCTCTGCTGGAACACCTAGCTCAGTGATGGCGAACCTTTTATAGACCGAGTGCCCAAACTGCAACCCAAAACCCACTAATGCATTGTTGAGTGCCGGGTGGGTGTGGCCCATTGGGTGGGTGTGGCCAATTGTGGGGGTGGCTCATTGGGTGAGCGTGGCTGCGGTGGTAACGGCAGACTGGGTGGGACTAAAAAGTTCAATCAATCAATTCCAACTTTGCAAGATCTTTTTTTTCCCCCGAGAAGTTGAAATTGACTGATTGATTGAACCTTTTTTTTTTCACACGGCAGCGGAGGCCTAAGCGAAAAGGTTTTATAAAATCCAGCTGAAGGCCTAGGACTGGAGCAACAGCACGCATGCCCACAGAGAGGGCTCTGAGTGCTGCCTCTGGCACCCGTGCCATAGGTTCGCCACCACTGACCTAGCCCAACAAGCCAGGGATCTATTGCAGCGTGAGAAAATAAGCACTGCTCAAAATGAGATGGAAACTACATTAAAATTGATTCAAGAATCAATGCAAAAAGATCATGAAGAGACAAAAAGTAACTTTGATAAATTAAACGAACAAATCTTGGACATAAAGACACAATCTGAAGTCCATTATCAAATGATTGTCAAAAATGAACAAAGAATTCAGAAAATGGAAAATAAATCAGATGATATTGACAAAAAAATGGAAATACTAATGCAAGAAAATGAAAAATTAGAACAAGCAAACCAAAATCTAGAGGGAGCGGTGGCGATCTTAGAAATGGAGAAAGCGGAACACTATTTAAAATTTCAAAATATTCCTGAAGACAGAGAAGAAAATATAGCAGTTGTGATTATTGATCAATGGTAACTCTGGGCAGCGAACAAAGTTGAAACAATACAGCTATGACACCTGAGCTTAAAACAATAAACCCAAGTCATAAAAGCAGCATTACCAGCAGAGCTTGCCTAACCTAGCCCAAATGCCTAGGGAAACAGCCTGGTCTTCGGTGCCTTACAAAAAGCTAACAGGGTTGGAGCCATCTGGGCCTCTGCAGGGATACTGTTCTACAGGACAGGCACTATCAAATGGAAGGCATGGCTCTCGGGTCCAAAATGATGACACCGCTTGATGAAAGGGACTTGGGGCCCATCCTCTCTGTCAGATCTGGTGGGGTGTGCAGAAACAAGAAGTGATCTTGCAAATAGCAAATGCAGAGCTTTATAGGTGATAGCAAGCACCGAGCATGGTACACAGTAGCCTTCTCAAAGCCAATGCAATTTGCACTGCAGTGTTATACATGTGTAATAAGAAAAATCAAATTTAATTGCATCACTGCATTCCGGACCAGCTGCAGCTGCTGAAAATTCTTCAAGGGCAGTCATAGACCATGTTGTTAGAAGTTGTAGGAAGTGACTAAGGCACGAGTCACTGTGATCTAAGAATGGGTATAACTGTTCCTAAAGACAAAACTGTGAAAACATCTCCCTAGCTATAACTGAGCCCAAATTTTCTGAATTGCTCCATCTGGGGAAATGCGTTGCCAGGCAGAATTAAAGACAGAAAATCTCCAGAGCGAGATACTTAAATCCAATAACCACTTAGTCTTGCCAGGGGTGAGCCAAAGCCTATTTCTCCCATCCAGATCCCTACAGCCTTCAGACACTGGGTAGAGGCTACTGGGAAAGAATCATAGCAAAATCATTTGGTTGGCCTGAGATTGAAAGATATAATTAGGTATCATTAGCATACTGATGATATGAACCTCAAACTGGCATGACCTCATCCAGTGGCTTCAGGTATATGTTAAACAGGAGTGAGAGGAGAGAAGAACCCTGAGGCTTGCCACAGAGCAGAAGTCTCAGGTTCAACTTCTACACCTCTCGCTATTGACTGGAACCAGCCCTGGTGAAAGGAGAACCACTGTAATACAGTATTTCTCACTGCCAATCCCCTGAGCTGGAGATAGCATTGAAGGCTACTGAGATTAAAGAGGGCCAGGATGGATGTACCATCCTATTTCAAACCTACTAGAGATCATCAACAAGATCAATCAATGTTGCCTCAGTACTGGGCCTGACTGAACCTGCTTACAAAATTTATATTTTTCAGATAATGAACTTTAGATAAATGAAAATAGCAGCAGATTCAAGCACAAGACACAAATAGATAAGCTGACTTTACTGCAGATGCCAAAGAAGCCCTTGTAGTGAAGATCAACTACTGCAGAATCTAGGAATCTAGCTAAATTTATGTCAGTTCTTGAGTTTCCTCTGCCCTTATGTAATAACAGACTTTTTGACATTCATTTCTCAGCCTGGGGTGTCAAGGGCGCTTTCAGAGTGTTTCTCTGATCTTTGACTCTTCCATTATCATTGGCTGAAAACATTCATCTCACCCCCCAAACAACCTGAGAATCTGCAGCAAAGAATTTCTGAAACCACTGCAGCAGATTTCAAGGGTTCATCACAAAAGCAAAAGTGAGAGATGAGACCTGTTCACACCACGTCGAATTTAACTCTAGATTTTTAGGATTTAAATTCTGATCTTCCCAATACTGTGTGTAAATAAATGCATGGCCATTATTAACTGTGGAACAATAGCAATCACATTAATAAAGGAGAATATTTGTAGCACACGGTTGACATGAGGGGTCCTTGGTGCTCTCTGAGCTTTCTTGTTTTCTTGCAGACGTTTCATTATCCAAACTAGGTAACATCATCAGTGCTAGTAAGGAGTGCTATTTACTATCAGCTTGTCCGGTGGCTTGCCTTTCACCACCCCCACCAACACTGACAGGCAAGCCACCAGAATATAAAGTTGACAGCAAGCTGCACTCCTTACTAGCACTGATTATGTTACCTAGTTTGGGTAATGAAATGTCTGCAAGAAAACAAGCAAGCTCAGAGAGCACCAAAGAGCAATCACATTTTCAAGGTGAAAGGAATGTGCAAACTGCAGCATTCGTGGATCCCCCTTCAGTGCAGAGGCATCAGTTCAAAAATCTGTACCTCATAAACTATGAGTCCACATAAGCTAGACATGGTCCCATAGGCACTGAGTTCACTAGGTAGGAAAGAGAAGCTGCAAACAAAAAAAAATAATGTCCATGGCCATTTACAATACTGCAGTGGTTCTTATTTAATCTTCTCTTTCTTCCCATCAGCTGATAGGCCTGTGGTTTTCAAAATCCAGAAACTCTGCTATTCCTTCACATAAGTACACTATTTTTAATATATTTATTTCTCTGAACAGCAAGAAAAATAATTGACATCATAGGTTAGGCAGGGTTGGCCCAAAAGCTTTCCTTAACTTTAACAACTATCAGAGGGACAGATTCCATATAAAACATATCTTCAATTATCAGATAAACACGGCAAATTTATGCATTTATGTAAACATGAATTTTAATAAATTTGAAATCTATATTTGATACAGAAATGAAGCTGCTAGTATAATAGTATATTTTCCTATATTTTTTTCAAATGCAATAAATATTAGATATAATCTATAGGTTCTGTTGCATATTAGCTTCTTAGCAATGATATATCTCCATGAGAAATATAAGAAAGATTCAATTTATGCAAGCTATGTAATGCTTGGGTATGAATGTTATCAAACAATTGCATGTTCATAATATATATTTTTATAATATAGAAATAGCTCTTCAATTAAAACATAGGTTGCTAGAAATATATCCAGCCATTTTGCAAAATCACAGAAAGCACCGTCAATTGTCAACCACTTGTAGATTTGAAAATGGAAGCAACTCAGTATTCACGAGTCATTTGTTGATCAAATACCTAGCTTGTAATTTTGATCAAAATGCACTTCAAAACTTCATTTTGTGGTTTGACAAATTCATAAGAAAACACAATTAACAAAATCACAATTTGCAGAAAGCACTTTAAAGTTAGACAATGCGTTTGGGATGTTCAAGCATGGATATTATGGATATACTGTATAGGCTTCCTCCCTCCCATATCACAGGGGCCTGTTTGCCAAGAACATAGAGCTATAAATCTATCCTGTCATCCTGAATCAAGAGGAAAACATAACTCTTGCCTGATAAGAAAGTGTGTTTGTGCTATGTATTCTCCTTTCAGAGATACAATTGACAAAACCTCTTCAAAAATATACCTGGAAAAACAAAGAACTGTACATGAATGGAGTGGGTTAAATTCCACTTCACTTTCTTAATCTAACATACGGTATATGTAGATTAAGCTGCTGCAACTCTGCTTTCACTTAGAAACTCAAATTACAATATAATACTGTTTCCACACATACACACATCAACTATTGGTTTCTACGTAACCTGATTAGAAATGGAAAGATACTTTTTTTTGGGTACAGTTTTGCTTGCTTTACTTTTTGTTGACTAGTTAAAACATTTTTCAAGAATTTGTTCTTTTAGTGGAAAAAACACAAACCTTATTTATAAAATTAAACAGTTACGTTGTACCCAGTAATAACAAGGGATGCTTATTGTTTCACCTTTACATTGGATATGTTATCCTATTATAAGAAAATTGAATTTTTTTTTTAAAAAATTGCTTGTTTACATTTTATGTAAATTGGCTAGATTGGCCACAAGAGTTCAAGCTTGTCAATGTTGTGCTTTTTTCTCTTTTTCGAAAAAAGGGTCATAGATGGTTGGCATGATGTAACTTCTCCTTCCCCCTTACTTAGCATATGTAATGTCCTGATGAGGAATTGTTGCTTTTCTTGGCAATCACCAACTATTCCAATCTTTCCCCTTCACAACGTTAACTTTGATTTTGCAATGTAAGCAGTCAGCATCCAGCTTTTCCCTGGAGCTTCTGCACATGGCAAAATATGTTGCTGTTCAAGGAGATGGAATAAAACTGAACATAAATCCAGAATCCAATATCCAAAAGAATTTTAGAAAACGGTCACTTTCTGAGCTAGGGTCTACTCAATATCTCTGAACCTTAAACTTAACCTGTCTGCCCACAATGGGCAAAGTTCAAGGATCAAGAATTCACAGAGAACTAGTCCCATTGAACATATCATAAAATAATTTAGACATGTTTTATATATCATCTATATCACAATCCTCATACAAGGAATAATGGCATGTGACAAATCACATTTGAATATATGAACAAAGGTTTTACTTGGGCACATAACCCCTCATAAACAATTCTTATAGTAATTTGAGCAATATACAAACCCTATAACAGTGGTGGCGAACCTATGGCACGCGGAGATGGCGAGGGACTGGCCCCTGCCACCGTGGCCCCGCCCACCCAGTCTGCCATGACCACCGTGGCCACGCCCACTCGGCACCCAACGATAAATAAGTGGGTTTTGGGTTGCAGTTTGGGCACTGGGTCTCTAAAAGATTCGCCATCACTGCCCTATAAAATACTTCATGCCAAATTTACTACAGTGAAGTTTTGGATGAAATTGGATCTGGGCCATTAAATACTTATAGCACTGTCTCAACTTCTGGAAGGCAAAAGGCATGATGACCTTATTATCACGTGAACAGTTTTCTTCCAACTACAAAAGCAAAGCTACTGTGCAATACCTAAAGACACTAAATGAAAGATTTATTTAAAATCAGAATCTAACTTTATAAAATAGGTAGAGATTATTATTTTACATTTAAGTTTATCATTTTCCATAGAGAATACATTTTTAAACTGCTCTAAAATTTCAATACAAAATAAGTGTAAATCAAGTTGAATAAAAAATATATTATACTAAAAATTTATACTTTTCTGTATGCAAGCTAATTCTGTTGCTCAAAACCAACAGTACAGCATTGTCTGGTTTTCTGTAAATGTTTAGAATTTCTCATTCATCTGAGGTATTCAGAAAACAAGTTAAACATAAACACTTCTCTTTCTGTGTTTTTGTTATTTCTTTTGTATTTCTTTAAATCTATCTTACTGTTATCAATTATATTCTTTCCTTTTCATTATCATTAAGTAAACAAAGCTTATTTTTATTTTCTTTCAGTACCCTGACAGAACGAACCCACGCTATATTTCCAAACTTTTATGGAACCGTATTGACTTTCTTGCTGTATATTTTCCACACTTTTAAAGTATGTGCATATTTCGTACCTCAGTCTTTGCAAGTAAACAAGATTATTTTACTACCAAAGACACTATAATGTATATTATTTTAAGTGCACAGTTGCATATATTCATGCAGACTTTATAGGAATGAAAAAAATATGTGGAATGTATATAATGGGAACAAAAGATTGGCCCCATATAGTGACACAAGTTGTTTTATTTGCATCATCAAATTATATACATGGTCTCTCTCTCCCTCTTCTTTCCGCTCCCTCCTTCCCTTCCTCATGTCCTTTGAATCATAAATAAAATGATCATTTGCCCCAAATAAACATTCAACATGCAGAAGGAGGGGAGGGAGGAGAGAATATGCAGTAGAATCCATAACTTAATTAAACTGGCAAATTTCAACTTATATCATTCCATGGACCATCTATACCTTAAAGAGCAATTTGTGGCATGAATGCTAAAAGTTTTTGGGTGCTGCTATAAATAAGGGGGATATTGTTCCTATCAGTCATGACCTCTGTGACTATAAGGGAAAAACAGTATAGACTAGAACTATGTTTCAGCTCCAGTACTGATGAAAAAAGCCCAATGCAGTCAAAGTCTGAGTCTCCAATTATGTCCTTAGTGTGGCAGGGAGGAACCCCATGGCAAAAGGGAGAAGCATTAGAGAAGTTTGGGCAAATGAAACAGTGTCTTGCACAAGGAAACAGATCCTCCACAGATATATAAAAACAGTATGCATGAGGTTTCCTCCAAATAGCTCATTGGAGCAGATTCTTATTTCTTGTTTGGCAGTAATTTAGCTTAGCTTGGTTGTGGATCAGGATTTGTGCCTGGTGCTTATTCTCTAAGAAACTAAAAGGCAGTTAAAACCAAGAGTTAATTCACCTAGCAACCTGCTTTTTTCCCAATCAAACCTATTACCTTCCAGCAGATTTCACTTTCTAATATTTCTGAATTCAAATTGTCCTAATAAAAATATTGAAATTTAATAACAGAGAACATTCCAAGAAGCAGTGCCCTTTCTTTTGAAGAAAGTGTAGTGTAAATTGAGAATGACGGCAAAGAAAGGCGAGCTTTTTTGTTTGGTTCCAATTTTGCCACCCGTGGCTTCCTGATGTGCTTTTTCTTCATTCCAAGTTTCTGTATTTGGTGAACAGATTGTAGAGCACTCTCAGCGTTGACTTCAAGTCACAGTTGACAATGTCTATAAAGAAGAAGTGGGGGAGGGAAGGAAAGGTGAGCTTTTTGAATAACCTGAAATCACAATGAACAAATTAAAAAGCCCACGCTGGGAAAAAACATAATCACACATTCGCATTTATAGGCCAAGACTGTGGTATTTCTATGTAGTAAGACTACTGAAAGCTGTTTGATTTTAATACAGTTTTAGCAGCCAACCTACAGGGTTATAATAAAAGCTGGCCACAAGTGACAAGTGTATTCCTTTGGAATAGATCCATGCAGCTTTGGACCCATGAAACCAAACACAACCCACCCACTATCTAATCATGGCTCACTAAGTAGGCAATAGACCTTCTGGTTTTCAGCTCACGTGGGATCGCAAACATATGGGATGATCAGGCACTTGGCAGGCTAAAACAAGTGGTTCAGAAAGACGTTATTAGACTCAGTTGGTCAAGTTGTTCTGTAGCTCTGATTTTGTTAGTAGAGCTGAAGCTGAAAAACCTAGAAGCCAAAACATTTCTCAAGCTTCTGCATGGCCTGTGAGGACTTTTTGACTAAGATGAGGAAACTGTACTTGCTGGTCTGCCACCATCCACTGACCAAAACAAGTTGTTTAAACTTGCCATGTCATTCATTTTCTTGCTGCTATAGCAAAAAAGGCATTGTCAGGGCCCTCTAGAGCAGGGGTCTTCAAACTTGGCAACTTTAAGACTTGTGGACTTCAACTCCCAGAATTCCTCAGCCAGCCAGGGCTGGCTGAGGAATTCTGGGAATCGAAGTCCACAAGTCTTAAAGTTGCCAAGTTGAAGATCCCTGCTCTGGAGTATCTGCCAGGCTTGATATTTCACTCTTTGAGCTTCCAATGTGAGGTTTTGGCCCGACATGGCTCTCTGGAATGACCACCAGATTCGTTACTTCTTATTAAGAATTCCTCAGAGCTGTGAACTGGAGAGCAGGTTGCCACCAAAGGCTGCTTTGAAAAGTCCTCAGACTGAAGTACGTATGGAGCTAGTTGTTCCTGGCAGTGGGTCTGGAGAACTGTGGGTGGGGCCTAATTCCAATCTGCCATCCTTGGTTTGCCCACTGAGGCTGAGATGTATGCTGAATGTGAGTCAGTCCTGTCACTATGCAACTTGTCTCAAAAGCCTTATCATATCTCAGTGAATATCCATTTGATTCTGAATGTCAATAGTGAACGTGGGAATCCAAATTTGCAGCACTGACTCTGCAAATCTCAGAGCTTCCTTCAGTGTAAGTCTTTTGGCAACTAACTACAGAGATAGTTTACATTCTTCCAGGATGATGTTTCAAAAGTGCCAGTCTCACCCACAGCTCTGGGATTAGTTATTGATCTCCCAAGCAAGGACTAACTAGGTCTGCCCAAGTTTAGGTTTCTGAGATAGACTAAATTCAGTTGGATTTGCTGCTCAAAAACAAGAGGTATTTTAAACATTTAAACAAAAATTCAGTAATAATTCTAATTATAGTACTCAAGATTGAATATGTATCAGAAACCAAACAAGGGAAACTTAAAATTGGATATTTTGAGTGGGATAATAATAGTATTTAGGCTTATATACTGCCCATGCTTTACAGCGCTCCCTTGGTGGTTTACAATGCAGAAGCATTATTTGCATATTGCCCCCCACAATCTGGGTCCTCATTTTAGCGACCTCAGAAGGATGGCAGGCTGAGTTAGCCTCGAGCCCCGACAGGATCAAACTCCAGGCTGTTGGCAGAGTTTGCTTGTAATGCTGCACTTTAACCACTGCACCACCAGGGCTCCTCAAGGATAGCACCTGGATTTACTTTATTTTTGGTTTTGGTCTGGCCCAGTTTACTCCAGCCTTATACCCTCATGATGAGTGGGATGACCACTTCCAAAATTCCCAGAAATGGACCAGGGCTAGTTGAGGATTCTGGAACTCACAATCCAATTTCACCAAACACTTGTTGGGCAAGCATGAAAAACAAATGTTATTCTGAAGACACAATTATACCTTTTCTCTCTTTAGGCTCCATGCACACTACAACATATTCACACTGTGCATACGGCAGGTACCAGGGAAAGATTCTAATTTATTGTGTGTTGTCTTTGGCAAATATATTCTATATTAAGATATTAAGAAGAACTGAACATGAGATTGGATCTGCTGCCTGTGATTGCTTTTGAGACCACTTATGTGTTTAGAATGAACACAGATTAATACAACATTTGATTTATTCTGTCACTTGTAAATACGTGGAAGGCATGTTTAAAGTAGTTTGTAAAATGACCTTTATAGCTCCAGGTTATTTAAATATTGGTTATTTCAAAATCTTAACAATGAGACCCCAAATGCAGCTTCTGGAGACTTCAGTGTGCCCTCCCCCCCATCATTTTTATGCCTGTCAGGCTTTCTGCATTATCAGATGTATCTTTTTCTTTTAATCATCATTTTCTTAAGGAGAAATAGTAGGATGAAATTCTCCAAAGCAAAAATGCAACCCTTCAGCATTCCTCCTCCCCTCCCTCTGAATACTTCTTTTCTTCATAAAAATGAGGAATGAATGTCTGAAGAACAGCGCAATGCCTATCTGTGAGAATTGGTGCCCATGAAGGGGGACTTGGTGTAATGGACTACAGTGAAGCAGCAGTTTCCCAGGAAGTGGGGAACCCATTTGTAAGGCAAAATAGGAGCACAGAGTAGGCATTTAATAGTTTGGACACACGCACACATTCGCTTTGTAACTGGTTATGCCAACAATTTCAACTTTGAAGGGCAACCCTCCTGCTGCAAACATTTTATAAGAATGGCCAACATACTCTTAAATGTCCCACCAGTCCAAAAAGGCTAAGGGTTATGTTTTTGTCAGTCATTCTTGGTAGAAAGGACAATATTACAGCTTTGAGGAAAGATATTGCTAGATATTGAGTGACAGTAAAAATAAATGATTTTTACACAGCACTCAGAAAAAAAAGAACCCAGGCAAATACTCTTATGCTGAACGTTACAGAATTTTTCTCTTTAAGATGAGGTACAGCTACCTGAAAGCTTGGAGAGAAACATTTTATTTCATTGGTAACAAAGCTGCCCATTCTATTTATAGATAAAAGATCTGACACCCAATTTCTTATTCTGTTCTTGTTTCTAACTATTTTTCATTTAGAAAAACAAGGGAGGAATTTAAAAGCTATTTGATGTTCACATTGTGATTATTAAAATGCTTTTCCATACCGGGTACGTGCTAGAAAATCTAAGCATGGACATTATGCCCAGATGTAACAACATATAAAACAGATGTGTTTTTCTATTCATATTGAGCAGGAAGTTTCCTATTAAGCATGTCAATAATTGTACATGAATGCTGAAATGTCTGCATGGTTTGATTTATACAAGAGAAAAAAAATCAACCATTTCTCTAAGCAGTCAATACCTGAAAAACTGAAATGCTGTAATAACATTAATGGGCCATAAGGGATAGGGAATCATAATATTTCTCTATTTTCAGCCTAACTCTATAATTCCCACTTTAACTTCACTCAGTTGGACTGATGCCACAAGGTAAAATTTGACTCCATATGTAGATAGATAATACAAAGTAGCTCCTGCTAATGTTAACTGACAGCTCTTCTATTACTTGTTGATTTAGGGCATTTTAATTAATCCAATCCTTGGAAGTCTTCTAGTCCAACCCCCTACTCAGACAGGAAACCCTATAACCATTTCGGACAAATGGCCGTCCAGTCTCTTCTTAAAAACTTCCAGTGTAGGAGCATTCACAGCTTTTGGAGGCAGGTTGTTCCACATTTAAGGTGAAGAGTACTATATTAAAATATCAAACCCTAGATGACAGGTAATTGTATTTGCCAGAGAAAATGGAATTAATTATTGAAAGTTATACCTAAGACAAAAAACTAGAGCGAATAGATTAATGTAAGTGATGCACATTTTGTCACTTGTCCCTTCTTGTCCCTCTTCTACCAACAGCCATGTTTAGATGGGAAATAGTTTATTTAGGGTGTGCCCTACTCTATGTCCGGACTTGCTGACAAATTGTAACATTTCCATGGCTATCACAAAGTCACTAAATCCTAATCTGAGCTGATGTTGAACTTCATAGAACCCTACAACTCTGATTGTGATTTCATATTAGAGAGATGCACAAGGATGAGAACAGCCCTCCCCCCCCAAAAAATACCCCTGATTCAGGAGTTATCCTTGCCATCTCTCTGTTTGGCATCAAATTCATAAATCGAGCTCTTGCTAGATTTAGGAAAACAATTATTTCAACCACCTATATTCTGAGTGTACAAGTCGTTCTCAAGTTGGTCATGTGACCAACCCAATTTTATGACCTTTGTTGTGAAGTCATTAAGTGATTGCTGCTGTTGTTAGGCAAATGCCACAGCTGTTAAGTGAATCAACCCTTTGGTGCCAATTTTACTAAAAAACAGAAATAACTGCTTCTTTTGGCAAAACAGTCATAAAACATGGTCACCTAATTGCAGCATGCTGCAGATGGCCATAAATGGGGCCTGGTTGCCAAGCACCTGAAGGTCGTCATGGGATCATCAGAACATGGAATATGGATTAGACCCCAGATAGGTCCGTTGGAACTTTGAATGGTTGCTAAGCAATCAATTGTAAGTTGAGGACTACCTGTATCTGTTACTTTGATGGGAAATCTTATGATTATGGTAGCATTACGATAAGTAAATGTCCTTTTCCAATCTTATAAAATCTCTATATACAGAAAGAAGATCATTAATACTGCTTCTGTAAATCATCAAAGCTATTCAAAATAAATTATTAAATTTCCTCTGGACTAAAAAAAGAAACTTTAAGATGTATATCTACTGAAGATGTTAGAATTTCATATGTTTGAGTTTCTAAGACCATAACAAATAGCAGTGGAAAATAAATTAATCCTCATAATTAGGAAATTGAAAACAGGCATTTATTTCCTATGAAACATTCCCTACATTTTTAGGTAGCTTTACCAATGAAATGTATCCTCAAGACATTCAACAAATACCTTCTGGCCTTGGTTTTGGTTTTTCCAGCCCTCCATCTTGCATTAACTCAAATGCAAATGAGACATTGAGTACCTGATGGGTTAATTAAGAGAAAGCAATTACAATTCTAGACTTGTTTACCAATAGTACATAACACAATGAAGCAGAATAATACATTAAAAACAGAAGAGTGACATTTATTTAATCTTTATTTAAATCAAGTGTTATTGAGGTTTTTTTTTGTGCAGGGCTATGAATTCTTTTAGGATGACGACCAGTATAAACATAAATAGTCAAATTAATTATTCTTTAAATGCATAAAAGTTTACCTTTTGTTCAAAACTGTCAGGAGTTAGGAAGAAGCTGTGAAGAGGCACAAAATAACCTTCAAGAAGACCCATCAGGAGCACCAGATATACACCATCTGCAAACTTTTAAAAATAACACTTTTTTTAGATCTAATCTTATAAAGATCACTCTTTGACATGATAAAAAAGTAATTGCTTGATTTTAAAGTTTTGTAAGCATAAATAGTTCCTTTCATTAAGAATGGTAGGACTCAGGTGCTTATAAATGGTTCAGAACAACTGAGATACCTGACCAAGGGAAGATCAATGATATTCTATAAATATCTGATCTACATGACTTCAAGCGAATCAAATTTCTATTGTCCACATGTTACATAAAAAGTATTAATATATGTGGCATCTCTAGGAAAAGATTTAAAAAATTGCTTCCTTTGAGCTGAATTTGATTTCAAATGACTTCTGCAGACACATCCATACAATTCTCTTGGCTTGATATGAAAAATGGTTTTGTCATCATCTTTTTTCGTTTTTGTTTTAATTTGCCAATTTAATCACTAGCCCTGGATCTCCCAGGAGACCTCTTTTAAAAATAGTAAGCAGGAACACTTCTGCTTTCTAGATCAGCCTAGATCCATTACCAAGTGCTACCATTTGCTGGCAAAGAGCAATTCTACCTGAAAGCATTTTAGTACACAAGACAAGTCACTGCGGTTTTGCTAGCAAGCTTTACGCTGTTTTTATCTCACCTTTATCATTTTTATAAATAACTCAAGGTGGCAAACATATCTAATATTCCTTCCCCCTCATATTTTTCTGACAGCAGAAACCCTGGGCTGAAAAACTGTGACTGGCCCAAAGTCATGCAGCCGGCTTTCGTGGAACCAGAACTCTGATTATTATCTGATTGTTGTTTGCCACCCAGAGTTGCCTTTGTGGAGATGGGATGAGATATAAATTTGATTAAAAAAATACACAAATAAATAAATAATAAACTTACACTTTCCTGGTTTCTAGCCTGGTGTCTTCACAACTATACCAACTCTCTTGAAGTCTAAATAAGCATTTATCCTTAATGGCTATTTCTACCTGTTTTGCTGCACAATCTAATCCAGGGCTAGTAATTTCATGATCCCCATTTGGCAGTGTAATCTATTTCTTTTCTCCCACCAAAATTAAAGATGAAAATAAAGGCATTAAGCCTTCATGATGCAATCAATCTCCATCCTTAAAGCTCTCAAAATATAATAAACATGTTCATATCTAACCCACTTATATCTCTTCATCCCTGGAAAACATTTCTTTCAGCTTTTAAAGGAGAATATATATGAAGTATCAACTTCAAAATAAAAAAATGTTCCCCATCCTGATTGCAAAAAAAAACAACATTTTACCAAAATGATAAAAAAATCTCATTGATAATCCAATTCATTTTTCATAGTTTTAGTTTGCACAAGTGAAAATGTTGAAATTTAAAGGTAACATTATCTCATCAGTTGTCCTCCTTATTAAGGTATTTCCATGTTAGGGAATAAGGGGAAAGATTTGCTATTTTTTCCAATGCTGGAACTATGGCACATACAATGTGAGAAAAATGTTTTCATGAGACTTTCACTAAAGATTATGGGCAAATGTAGATCAAATTGAATATGAATTATAAGAAAGCATTGGGCATATAAGAATAAAATTTAAATAAATAAATAAAAATAAAATAGATATTCTAAGAGCTTGACAGCAAATAATAATAATGATGATGATGATAATAACAACAATAACAACAACAACAACTTTATTGTCACTTTGAAAGTACACCAATCGGCATACATCAAAATGAAATTTCGTTGCATACAGCTCTCAAAGGGTCACCACCTCCGATATACACTCCTTGTTCGTGGCCAGCTCAAGTTACAGATCTTCCATTTTAGTCTCTAGGGAGCGAACGATGGCAAACAGGACAGATGGAAATGGAGCTCCATGTGGATTATTACCATCCCAGAAATTATTTTAAAATGGATGTAAACTACAACACAGTATGTACTTGTATTTGAACAAATACAAATAATGTTTGAATTACAGCATTGCTTCTCATTTCAATCAACTCATGAATTTATGCTGTGTTCACATAGAGTAGAAGATTCTTAAAACTTCCCATTCTCTTCCTGTAAGAGAATTTTGCTGTCAGTTTGGATGAAAATACCATCTTCCCGCCTCTAGACGAGATGGGTGGCACACAAATTTAACAAAATAAGAAAAATAAATATTATTCTGCATGTTATTTTTAAAGTCTAAAATGGCCATCTTGTCCAAAGTCTATTCAAATGTTAAAAGACAAATCTTCACTTCGAGTTCATTGCTACAAAAATTAGGATTGTAATAAGGCTTTTGGGCTATCCACATGGATTCTGTGAACATAATATAATTTATAACTATTTAAAACTTCCTGAAATGTAAAAAATAACATTACTGTGAAGCTCCATTTTTCACTATAAACCGAATTCACTGCTATTCAAAAGTCAAGGGATTTTTTTAAAAAAATACATGTATTATTTTTTCTATATTTCATGAAAGATCAGATAGGAGGCTCTTTCCTTTAATTTAAAAAGGAGCAGAAATAGAATACAATGAATTGGTTTGGATCACATAATAAACTGGAGTTCAGGGTAATGCTCAAACTATGTGTTATATTAGCACAGTCATTTTCATCTTAGCATTATCTAACTATTCCTAATGCTTACCATGAGTAGTTTAACCTCCTTTAGTCAGACCCTAATTATTTCATTCCTTTGCCACAAATCTTTTCATTTTAAATCCCCATTATTTGAAATACTGCCTTTCAGATGTTATTGACCCTTAGCCTCTGGCAACGCAATCCATCTCTGCATTCAGTGAATGCCAGTTTCAATAGCATATTTTGGGGGATTTCCAGTAGATTTTGAGTCAGAAAATGACAACTGGGTAAACAATGTGACTTATAAGCCACTAAAACAAAAAAAACAACCCACCCCATTATTCTTTTTCCATTGAATACTACAATATTGCAATCCTCCTCAGTATCTTACTTTTTTCCTCCTCCTACATGTATACAAACTTCTTTATATTCCACAGAAAAAGGAATGCAATTCCTGCCAAGACTTCCTTCCTATCACCAGCCTTCATGCAGATGGTTTCATGGAAAAAACGTGGCGGGGGGGGGTGTCAAAGAAGAGAATGAAACACTGTGCAAAGCAGAATATGGCTGCTGGGCTTTTCATTGGAGTATTCAAGAAGAGGGGCACGGCATAAAAAAAAAACTTAGAGTGCACATTAGCTCTATAATACTCTCTATTTAGGCATCATGGATTCATGAAAAATTTGCTTTGGTTAAAAATTGGCATTTTCTTTTCCATGGAAACTTTTTAAAAATTATTTTCTTTTTTTGTTTTATGGAGAAATCAAGTGCACATTCAATGGATTTTCTAGCAAATACAAACAAAATATGATCCTATGAAATTTCCTTTTGATAGAGTGAAGAAAAAGAAGGTATTCTATATTATGGAATATGAATACAAACACACATCATGACATATTTTCTCCTGGAATGTGCATAGAACATGGAGGATCAAACAGCCCAGTCCATTATTGCTATATAAAACCAAAGGGTTCTAGCTTAGCTGTTCCATACTTAGTCAGATGGATTCTGTCATCTAGCCCACCGGTCCCTAACCTCTGTGGCTTAGTGGCCTGGCTGGGGGGGGGAGAGAGAGGAACCAGACCGCGCCAGCGGGTAGCAACGCATCTGTGCAGCTCGACTTGTGCAAGCAGGTCAATGCACAAGCGCATGCACACAGAACTCAACTTGCACAAATTGAGCTGCGCATGCATACATGCACCAGCACACCACTCGCACACCCCAGTTCCAAATAGGCCACAGCCTGGTAATGGGCCACGGCCCGAAAGTTGGGGACCCCTGATCTAGCCAGCAAACATATCACAGGTTTCTTGACTTTTTTATATGGATGACTTAGCTTTCATTTAATCTATTCTTATCACACAAATGTTTTAGTCATTCTATTATGTATCATGTCATTTCTTTGTTTTTAACCAACAAGAGCCCAATTTGATTGTATCCTTCCCCCATGATATAATTGTAAAAGAGTGAGGTATGGACAAGAAAAATAAAAGATAATGCTCCAATACATTTTTGCCTTCATTGATTAAATGGTACACATTGGAATAATGTTAAGAAACAATTCTACTCTTCTAAATACATCTGTATAATCCTACCTGAGTTTCTAGTTCTGTAACTTCCAGATTCAGCTTATTGAGGTGCTTATTCACAAAAGTAATGAGAGTCTAGAAATTAAGAACATATATAAGCTTTGAAGTTTTTAAAAACAGAGTTCAGTAAAACATGCAAATGCTAATCTGAGCTTTAAAATAATTTAGCTTTTAGTAAATCTGCTTATTTGCTGGGTTTTGAGAAAGAGGAAAATGCTATGAAACTCTATCCCCCCCCAAAAAAACGCCAAAATAAAGAATGACTACATATTCTGAGAAATATTTATCACTTTATTTATATATATATATATAAAGGTATTGTTGCAACAGGATAACTGAGAAAAGAAAATAACATTTGAGCCACAAATAAGCTGTTGTAAAATGGAATGCCACTGTTTTCTCTTCAAGGAAGCTGTGCTTATCTAGATCAACTGGAGATCATATAATACAAATGTGTGAAATGGCAATTTCGGCATTTCACTCCTTTTCTATACCACTTCTCACTAGAAATAATGTACAGAAAAGCATTTGCATTTATATTATGAAATATTTATTTTAAGTAGAGGGGGAAACTAGTAAAACATCTCAGATTTCAATAAGGGGCTCTTTCATATGGCTATTTTCTATACAGTTCCTCCAGTGCAGATTCAGAAGGACCAATAAGAAGCCAGAAAACAAAGAGAGAATTGAAGTACTTATATAGAGGGAGATATGATGGGAGGCAAGAGGCAGGCGGTTTCCAAGGGGA
>NW_015387809.1:148168-164985 GCF_001527695.2 Protobothrops mucrosquamatus | reverse complement strand
GGAAACACAGCTTGTAATATTTGGTTTTAATTCGGCTTTTATCGGGGTTTATTTTCTGTATTTTTGTATTTTTGTATTTTGTAATTTTTTTGTATTTTGTGTATATTATTTGTTTTTAATATGCTGTGAACCGCCCTGAGTCCTATGGGAGAAGGGCGGTATACAAATTAAAATAATAATAATAATAATAATAATAATATAGGTGGCCTTGACCTCAAACTGACATTGCTGAATGGCACATCCATGTGTAGTATGATCGTGTCCTTATATAGGAAGGAGAAAGTAGACCTGGAATGTGTTGCTGAGATCTAGTTGGGCACAGATGGGGGGAGTGCCCTTGTCTAACATGTGCCTGGCTACATTTTGGATATTCCACCATTCTAAACTCTAAAGCCTTAGGAGTAAGGATGGGAATGTTCCTCCAATCCAATAGCGACCAGGTGCTGTGTTGCCCAGATAACTGGATGAGAGTGCACATCTATTTACCTTAAGTTATATTGCTTATTCTATTGCTTAACACTCTCCCTGCTTAAGTTGTTTGACATCATGGCTGACTCATGGCTGAGTTGCCTTGATTTTGGGAGCTCTGGGATTTTAATATCCCTGCCTTGAAGGTAGGTTTGGGATTACATGATTTCTATAAAGTATGGGTATTTTACAAATCACATACTCTAGTGGCCCACTGAATTAGTCTTTATTTAGAGAAGTAGGAATGTGATCTGAAAATAAAAAAAATGTTATTCCCAGTTCTTTGCCACAGTCAACTTATTTCCTGGCTGATGATACCAGTTGGCACCATGGATTAAGATGGTCAGCCACAGACACGGTATGGATACTAATGGAGCAACAGCAGTTGTTGTGAATTTTCTCAAAGATTTGGAGAGCAGTAGGTACTTAGTCAATTGACTACTACAAAATGCAGAGATTATTTCAACTGCTGTAATTTGAAAGAATTTCATTTAGAACTAGAGGAGCTCTTTGGTTAATCATGAACCATCATTGTGTAATGATCCTTGTAAAAAATAAGGGTTATTACAAGATGCATCCAGATTCAGTTCTATATGGTAGCAGTAAGATTGGAGAAGTGTCAATACTTTCCACCCTTAATGCATCTGTGGATTGCTATCTAGCAGTCTTACTAGATAGTAGTTACCCACTCCCTTTTGCAGAGTGCTTGGTCAGCAAAACTTCTCTATATATTTTTGAAAGATATTTTGTAGCCCAAATAATTTGGAATTAGATGCTACATGAATAGAATCCAATGAGATGATATGTTCACAAAATACTGCCTCTATCTGGGATTTACTCAAAATATGAATATTGAGGAAGTGGACAGGATTCCTGGTTACAGAATATATAAAAATGATTGTCGCAGTAGTGACTGCTGCCTGTGGATAGCCCTAGATTGGGGCTGATACAGGCAAAATATTTCTTCTTCCCATATTTGGGCCTACCGGGTGCATCATAAAAAATATAAGTTGAGGAACTTGAAAAGTATACTACTTTGCTCTGCACCTAGATGACATGCTGCAATTAAAAGCATACAACAAATACTAACATGTGGAATGTCTTCGCAACACCACAGTTTAGTCCTAATTACATTCATTGAGTTTCTAAGACAGTTAAATGGCACATATCAAAACAATTTTTGCCTCACCTTTTTCACAACATTGAGCTTGTCTGGGGCATGGTCAAACAGTGTGTCAAATGCATCTCGTTCTGAAATACAATTGATGAGAACAACCCGTATAAATGCTACATTACTGAAACATTAAGAATTCAAAAAACCAGAAGGCCATCAACTGCCATCTACATTTAACAAGGAATATTTGGTCCACCCAAATAATCCTTGGCCTTTATTTACAAAATGCACATTCATGTCAATCTATTTTGAAATCTATTGTTCTCCAGCCATGCAGATTAGAAAGTATAACGAAGTATTGATTTAAGAAATGTAATTATTTTCTCATTATTAAGAAAGTATTCTTCTTTGGAAGAAATACACTGCATATTTACAGTTCAATTAAGAAAAATCAGAATGTGAACCTAGTTAACTTTGAATTATATAATTATTAGTGGGATAATACTTTACAAACATCTAAATAATGTTGAAAATCAATTCATGCTTACCATGCCGTCCTGACATTGCCCTATAGAAAAGAAATAATGCAATTATTTGTATGAGTACTCTTAGTCATTTAATACATTTTGTTCAATGCAGAAATAGACAAAGCAAAATAAATATGCACCTGGCTAATTGCATTCAAAGCAGAAAATACCATTAAAACAAGCCACGAAATGGCCAAGGAGCAGGAGATCCATAAATCTGGTGCCACCAACTAAGAAAGCCTTTACCTGAATTGTTTCTAATTGGACCTCTCTCTCTAGGTGGGCACTCACAAAAACTCCTTAAAACATATATGGGGAAACCACCTTCTTGTTTAAACAATTACTTGAACTTAAAGCTTCCTATATTGGGAACATGTCCACATCTTTACATTATTTCTATTCTGCATTATTTGGAGTGAAGCCTGTTTGAAATTTCCATTAGTGGAACCTGTAATCTATCAGCAAGATTTGGTAAAGCTGGCACATCTTCACCTTGACTTGACTTACTCAGTATTGCCAGTTATTTCCTCTTGGATCTGTCGGGACTGGAGGATTCCTTCTCGCTTCTGGAAAAAATAGCAACAATTAGCCATAGAATAGACTATATTTATTTTATTTTCTTATTTATACTTTTATTAACTATTCATTCTAAGATGGGAGTCTTCCTGTATGAACCTTGACTCATGTATATAAGGGCAGCTGAACAGGAATTTTTATAAGTTAATGGTAAGCATTTCTTATGGCTGTATATTCATGTTACTGTTATTCCCATTCTAAGGGAAGGTCAGACATTTTAAATTAGAAACAGAAGGCAGCAGAAGACCCAAGATACAAGATGGGCCAAAAAGAGACTAGATGGAGACTTATATTTTAACCTCAGGGAAAATAGGGATAGACAGCTATTTTTACCTGGTCACTTTATTGTGAATGCATTCAGAACTCTTCTCCATTTCCACATTAATAAATGCTTTTTATTACAAAAAATTCTACATAAACATTCATGTTTAAATAGTTTTATTTTTTTTCCTCAAAACCTGGAATTTCTAAGATGCTTTCTGTAAAAATAAGCATTTCCAAATAGATGTCAAAATAATAATTGGAAATTGGTATGAAAATAGGAATACTTGATTTCATTTTGATTTAGTTTTGAAATAAGAACAACCACCTCCAACAGACATTCTATTCTGCAATTGTTTTCCTGGAAGGTACAGTTCAGATCTTGTGGAAATGGACAAGAAGCTTCCCTTATTCCCAACTGTGGCATTTTCCAGATCTGTGCATTTCAGTTCACAAGAGGGTTCATTGCCAAGAGTTCTGGAGCTGTATGCCACAACTCTGCAAGTTGCTAAGACTGGAAAACTCTGCCCTACCCTTGTAGGATGCCAGTGGCAAAAAGGGAGATTCTTTAGAAGCAAAATTCAGAAGAAAAGCCAGCTAAACATCTAAATGACAAATTCTAAGGCTGACTGAACTACAGTAATCTGAATACATGTGCAGCTTCTAAAAGGAAACAGTCAAAAGCCAAGGTACTACAATAGTTTATTAAGATGGCCTTTGAGGCAAGGGAAAGACATGCTGTCTAGGGAACCGATCAGAAAAGAGAGAGAGGAAGCTGCAGTCACTTAACTGTCAGAGAAAGAAATTTAGAGAGGACCTGCCCTAATTGGTCAGATGGTTAAAAATGGCAGTGGGAAGTTAATACTTTCAGATTTGCAAGATTCTGTTAATGTAGCCTTGCAATAAAGTGGAAATTGTTCATCTTAGATTATCTTTGCTGTAATTAAAATTCATGCTTGAGTTGTGATTTGAAGAAAATGAAATATTTGAGGAGATTTTCCCCCTACCCCAAATATCAAGCAAGGGGGCACTGTATTTTATTTAACATTAAAGCTGGTGGTCTGGGGAATTATTCATGCATGACAAAATCAGGATCCTGACAGCAGGCAGGAATCTCCCCATCACCAGGGTTCTGTCTGAAATTCCAATTTACTTCCATATTGCTTCGAAACTGTCCTGTCTTTTATGGAAAGAAGGACTTCAAAGGAGGGTGATTATTCACTACGGATTTAAGATAATAATGGAAGCTGTTTCTATTACTCCTAGTGTTATTCTACAAATATGGCATATTATCCTACTCATTTGGTGATGTATTCTCGATTTGTTAAGCCTTAACTACAAGAATCAAAAGGTATTCTCCCCCTCCACCTGAAATAATACCCGAATAAAACCCAGAGAACCAATTTCAAGCAGGTATTGTTGTGTTTGTTTTCCAAACAGCCACAAGCCACAATCTTATTTTGTCTATTGTTACTTATATGAAATATAAGCTTATTCTGCCTGTTATTTTAGGGAGACAGAAAACAGCTGGTCTTAGAAATATTTATCACAGAAGCTAGAATTTTCCTAGGCTCTTTCTCCAGATAAAATTCTGAAGAACTGACAAAAGCAAGTTCAGTAAAAATAATAATAATTTTAAAAAGTCAATTTGAAATTGCTGGCAGGTCATACGACTGGCAGGCATTCACAAGCTGATGGGAAGGTGTATATTATTTGCCAGGTTGAACATGTAATATCAAAAGAGGCATTTATTAAACTTGTGTTCAGTGAGCAAATACAAATATTTGAAGTAGAAAGCAGAGCCGTGCAAATCCTTTGAGGGAAATGCTTTGAACCCAGGGGAGCATGTACAAAGCATCTCTTTTTAAATTGTAAAGCAGCCGCCTCTGTTTCCTGGCTTTACAAGCTGCTTCCAACTCTTTCCACATGTGTGTGCACCAGTTGCCACTTTGTTTCACATTTCCCTCAGTAAAGCAAAATGCACGTGCACATGTATGTAGAGAGAGCTGGGAACAGCTTCTGAAGCAGCAATGTAAGCCTGGAAATTGGCAGAGCTGACTCTTTCATGGTTTGAAAATTTAATTTGTGTGCATATTCGTTCAGAAGATTTGTGTAGTCCCAGTAGAACGCGACAACATGGAGCAAGACAAACCAGAAAGGTGAAAAATATTAACTTTAGGACTCTTGCATGACAACCTCAGAGTTACACTTTGCCAAAATCTGATTTAACCTTTACTATATTAATGTTACCGTTCCGCTGCTATGCTATCAGTAATGACAACAGTACACTTAGCTCTAAAAAAGAAATGCTGTGCTTTGACTGTTTTTCTCACTGAAGAAAGATCAACCCAAAGCATACCTTCTTTCTTATACTTTCTCTAGTTTCAAAAGTGTACAGAAATGCGGAATACATTCATTCATACCTGGACAACCACAACCTGAATAGACACGTGATCTGGCAGCCTGATTGGGGCCCGAAAATACTGCGACAATGCAACCAAAAGATGCAGTATTGCAACCAGGCTTTTTGCATGGACAGCTGAAAGAGATTAAAAACTTAAAATTATGCAAGAGAAACTGAAACATTTACTTCCCAACCACTATCGGTACGCAGAATATTTTATCCTTTAACACTTTGCCCACTAGAGATTAATCCAAGGGTATTTTCCTCTGTTTCTCTTTCATGCCATAAATCAATGGATAAATACAACTAAATAAATACAACTAAATCAACATTATTTCAATGGGTTGGGTGTTTCATGTTTTCCGTGATTTAAGAGGTTTGGGCAGCTGTATTAAGTGCTATCTATGGACACCTCTGGGCCATTCCTTTATCTGCACTATTACAATGTTGATTTATGAAATATGAGAAGGATATTTTTTCATTCATAAACATGTACTTAATTCAGTTTTAAGTATCATAGTGCCTGCAGGAAGATGAATGAGTTCATCTAGCCCATACCCTTGAGCAATAACTTACTAAACAGAATGATTCCAACATTCTTCACAAAGTTGTTAAGAGGTCTTTCACAGCAGGCTTTGTATATGTACTCAACACTAACAAGGCTGCAAGGTATCAAAAGACTTATTATAGGAAATTTCTAATCTGCAACCATCAAAAGAAATAATTCATAACTATTCTAGCATTATTATTATTGTTCCCTTTACTTGTGGTATCCACGAATACCATGTTAAATGTTAAGCATGCTTCAATTTAAGATGGCCCACATATTTTGAACAACGTTGTAATAGTACTAATGAATTATTCAACTGTATTGTTTGTCTAGGTTTGTATAAAAATAGTTTGCAAACTACTATGAAATACATTCTAAACAATACATTTTAGGCTACCTATAGGACAAACATGCTTAAGCAAAACAGCCTAATGTATATAGAAGTGTTTTCAGTCTTTATGCACTATAATCCAGCCCAATGTTTAGGATAAAGCATGGAGTATTGTTTCATATATAGGAAGTCCTTGACTTACAATCATAATGAACCCGAATCTTTGTTATATGTCATGATGGTTGTAAGTTGAGGTATCCACATGATATTTTTTTGCAGCAGTTGTTAAATGAACATTGTGATCATTAAGCAAATGTGGCTGTTGCTAAACTAGCCATTGGCCACAGTATTTTTTGCCAAAAACCAGAAAAGAAAACACTGGTTTCTGGCAAAAAAAATAATAAAACATGGTCATATGACTATGGGATGCTACAAATGGCCATAAATGTGGGTCGGTTGCCAAGTGCCCAAAACGCAATTAAATGGCTGTGCGTGGGGTGGGGGGGGAGGCAATGGCTGCCATTGGAACTTCAAATCTGGGTCTTAAGTATCTTTTTTTTGGGGGGGGGAATCCATCATAACTTCAAATGGTATTAACTGATTGGTCTAAATTGAAGATTACTCTGTATTTGATTTGGATGAAAGAATTCTATTGTTAGATATACTATTAGCCAGGAATACTTATTGGAAAGTCTTTTTTTTTTCCAACATAACTCAGCTAACTAGGAATTGAAAGGAATAAAAAAAAGCATCTCTTGGACATGGTTGTAAATTCTTTGTAGAATTTAAAGAGGAAAATGTATTATAGGATTAGCTCTAAAATCTGTGAGAAAATTCTCTCAATTCTCAGGGCAAGAGACAATACAGAAAAATAACAACATTACATAGATTAGACTTTTTTATTTTCCTGTGAATCGGCTCCTTTGGATTTTTTTGTACATAAGTGCTTTTCACACTTATTGTTCTACAAAGCCCCATAACAAGTTATATCAGAAACAAGAAAAAAGCCTCTCCAGTTTTGAAGAAATTATTCCTTGATAAATGCAACACTCTGTCTTCATTCATGAAGTGCTACACTGCATGTACAATAGGAATTTAAACTTATCAACCTTTTAATTGCCAATTATTCGCCAAGAATTACAAGCTTCTTTCTTTCGCTCTCTCAGTATGTCTGTGTATGTATGCACTTTTAAATGTATCTAAAACATTCATAAACATGCACAGATTCATGCCCTCATGCACATACCCCTCTAAATTGGCTTCTGGTTACAAAACATTTCTGGCTCTTTTCTTATTTAATCAATTTAACAGAATTTTAATGTAAACTGTATACACAAATTCTACTGTAAATAAATAACTCACAGTCCACATTCCATTTGATGCTCCTTGGAGGAAGCTTAAGGGTTTCATTGATCTTTTCAAGGACTGTCTGTAGCTTCTGTTTCTGAGCTATTTCAGACTGTGTGACTTCAGCCACATTGAGTTTCTCACTCTCAAGCTTCTCTGAAGTGATAATGGAAGAAAAAAACAAGTCTTTGCCTCAACTCCATGTACCAAGTTCAACGTGAAGACATTCTGTTCCACCTATTCCAAAATGGATTTTCTATAGAAAAACCTAATTTAAAATTTCAAAAGTAACCACTGACAATTCACCAAGCAGATCTAAGTAGAGTAAGGAAAATCTTTCCTTCTATTACAATAGAAGCACAGTGATTTCAATACATTTTACATTTATTTTTTCTAAATATTATATCTGACATTATTGACTAATGAGGGTCCTGTGTAAAACAATCTATTTTTTTAATGTTAATTATAGTAAACTTTCAAAACTTTATGGTATAGTTTTTTTTTCAAAAATGGCTTTTAAATCTGGATCTTATCATTAAATATGGTAGCACTACAGAAAGACAAATTTCAGAATATAATTGAAGCTTTGAAACATCAAAGAGATGTCTAATTTAAAATGCTGAGTAAAAATAATCAAAAATATAATACAAACATAAAGGAAATGGTTATTTGCTGTTTAGACATGATCATTCAATGGCTCAAATCTGTGAAAAGTAGGAATAAACTAAAAGTAGGAATAAACTATTCTTAGGAAACAGAAGGAGCATATCTTCTCTTATTTCTTGGGTTTTTAAAAAGCCATTCTATATAAAGGCAAAATATCATCACACTCTGCATAAAAATAAAATTACTTCTTACCAAAGAGTTTTTGCAGTACTTGTCCATCATACATGTCTTCAGCCAGATCTTTTACAATTATTCTTTCTCCTACTAACACATCGTTAATCCAGTCTATTAACACCTTTATTAAGAGACCAAGATTTATCAATATTACCCAAGGCATCATCACAAATGTATGTTATATTAGACACAGTATGATGTTCGAAACAATGCATTGCATTCAAAGATGCATTTATCAAGAGTTAATAACAAGAATTAAAATCTTGATATCGAAATATTAATATTTATGATATTTATGGCGTATGTTATATTGTATCAAATGTGTTAAGCTACACTATTGTTTCAAAAAAAGCTACTCATTTTTCAGCTTCACAAATATAGAAGTTATTCTATAGAATCATTTTTCTAATCAATTATCAGTAGACATTACAGTTACTTAACGATAATTGCTGGATGCGAAGTTACAGGATAAGACTTAAAATATAAATTACTGCAATTCAATAGAGAAATTAAATGGAAGTTAAAATATAATTACTGCAATCCAGTAGTTAAATTCAACGCTATTTAAGCATGAGGTAAAAGGTAAAGACATCCTCGAGTCACATTCAACTCCTAGTAACCACATGAACACAATTATGAAGGTTTTTTGGGCAATGATTCAGAAGGGACAAACAATATCGATTTTTTTTCAGTTCTCCAATCAGTGCTAAAGATTAATATACTTAATATACATGAACAATGAAAATTTAAAGAATGTTCTTCACATTCTAATATTTGCTCTCAGCAAATAAATCACTTACAGTAAATTCTATTTTTAGCCTTTTTTTGTTCATAGAAGAAAACGCTGGACTCAAACTCTAAATTTTCAAGGAGATATACTTTTCACTATTAAAAATCTATATGTACGTTTTGAATAGCAGAAAGAACTCTCTTCCACTTAATGCAAAGTGTCTTCGAAATTATCTCAATCTCAGTAATGAGAACTTTTGGAATTGTTTGACTTCGTTCTTAAGCATATTGTTAGAAAAATATTAATTGCATAGAATTATTATGAGATGGTGTAGGTTCTCCTGTTTAAGCGGGGAGGCTGGACTAGAAGACCTCCAAGATCCCTTCTATTCTATTCTATTCTATTCTATTCTATTCTATTCTATTCTATTCTATTCTATTCTATTCGAACTATCATCTCTAATTTCAGCAGCACTGGAAGTTTAGCTGATCTTTCTGTTTTTAATCTTCAAAAGTCACTAATATTGAATTCAGATGAAATGTGTGTGGTCCACTGATTTTATTAAATCCCTATCAGGCTTTCAACTCACCAAGAAAAATCTAATACTCATCACATGAATTAAGAGTTTAGAAATAATAGTGAAAACGCTCTTTGGTCAACTAAATTAACTAAATCTCATTTCAGCTCACAAAATGGGCATTCCATTCCGGATAATTGGAGGGAAAAATAATTCACGGGGATTCCAGCTATCTTTTGTAATCCTCCAAAAATCTGTTCTAGAAACTTGAGGGTTCCCAGGAACATATGGAAAGGGGTTCATAGAGTAGGAGAAATTGGTGAAAATTGTTTCTCCACCTTCTTTTAGTGAATTAAAATGAAATGATCTTCCATTGATGGAATATTACTTTCAACTTCAGTTTACACTGTGGCATTCCCATAAAATTTAAAAATTACCCACTGCTTATCTTAAAAACTTCAAATATGCCTGGTTTTAAATAAGTTGACATTCAAACCTGGGGGAAAATCCTTATCTCTGAGGAAATGGAACTCCAATATGCTCTTTTCTTCCCACATGCTAAAGAATATTAATTTCACAAGTCTTTGGTGCCTATGATTAAGATTTAAAAATGCAGATTGTTGATTTTCAGTCACTGGATATATTTTTAGTTCTGCTGTAAATATGAATTATTCCATTTTTGTTTGGCTATTATCTGTTGTTGTATTTCAAATAATTTCTTTGTTAATATCTTGGAAAATCTAACAGAATTAAACAGCAAGATTTTAAAAAATTTAAATAAATACCTAACCTATTTAGAAAAAAAAATTGGGGGGGCAATCAGTATCAAAGCTATAATCCGCAAACTATTTTCTGCTAAAGAACCCAGTGATTCACAATCCATTTGTCGTAAACACAGGAAATATGTTTTACAATGAGTAAAATCTTGAGTAAATGGTGGTAGGAGAAGGCTGGATGTAATCCAGTGACCTTATGCACACACAAAAAATAACATTCAAAAAACACAGCTTACTTTATTTTGCCTGAATTTTATAGATTACTCGAGAATCCAAGTAAAATTCCAGGTTCATTTTGTTTCCAAAAACTACTTTCAAAGTATTACCTTCATTAGCTCCTGTAGTTTTGGGTCACTTCTTGAATTGGGATCAATCATTGTTCGGACTTCATTTTCCTCTTTGAAAAAAAATGGAGAGAAATAAAGAAGGAAGATTCTTCATTATAAAAAAGGCATACTTATGACCAGTTTAAAGAAAAAAAAAGTATTTCAAATTACCTAACATAGTATCTTCCGGATCTAATTCAAAAGAAATTGGACTGAGTGGTAAATTTATGGCATTTATTCCTTCTTCCTGTAGTTCAGACACTGAAAGGAAAGAAAAAAAAGTTTAGTGAAATTTAATTTTTTTTGTTACAATGCCTTTTGGTAGCAATGAGGAATGCACCTTATGTTCTTATGCAATGTTGAGAGATAATTGTAAAGTGATGTGAGCAGGAAACAAAATACAAAAACTGAGAAATAACAGTAACAAGAAAAAATCAAGACTCATTGAGGACCTGACATGACTGCAACTTTCTGCTGGCTTCCAACAAGCAATGTCTGTGGGGCTGGAAGTTGTAGATCCTGAGCAACTTGCAAGCAGGCCAGAGGACTTGTAGGTAATGGTCACTCACAAAAAACAGTTCTATTGCAATAATCATGTAAAAACTGCATGCACCCATTAAATCATTCAAAACAATTTCTATATGAGTGTTTTAAAAACTGAAACTGCGCCACAACACTCCCTCCTCAACCCACACCCACTCATGTGGCACTGCAGCAACATCTCCCTAGCCCAGTGATGGCGAACCTATGGCACGCGTGCCAGAGGCGGCACTAGGAGCCCTCTCTGTGAGCACACGCGCCGTTGCCCCAGCCCCGCCTCCCCGTGTCCCCCTCACCAGCAGCCCCCTGGAGGAGAGTCGCCCCCAGGCATGGCCCACACAGAGCAGCACAGCCAAGGACATAGCTGGGCAGCAGGGACAAGACTCCACCCTTGCGCCCCATAGCGTGCAGTTGATGCTGCAGGGTGTGGGTGTAGGGTGTGGCTGCCATGGCGCTGCAAGGCTACCTGTGAGGGGGCAGAGCATGGGGTGGGCAGGGGCGGAGCAGGCAGGGCAGGAGGCAGAGCGGGGCGGGGGGCGGGTTTGGGGCACTCGGTCTCTAAAAGGTTCACTATCACTGCCCTAGCCCAAACCCACTCCCCACAGCACCCCTCTGTCTCACTCTGTAGTACCCTAAGTCCTCTGGCTTGCTTGCAAGTTGTCCAGGACTTACAACTTCCAGCCCCACTGTCATTGCTTGTGAGAAGCCAGCAGAAAGTTGCAGTCATGTCAGGTCCTCAATGACCCATGATTTTTGCTTAACAACGGCAACAGGGAGTGTGGGATTGCAAGCAGGCCAGAGCTGTTAAGCAATGTGTTCACATGATATCTCATTTTATCATCATTTAGCTGCATCACTTAGCAATGGCAATTCGGGTCCCAGTTACCCTTGTTAAGTGAGGACTTCCTTAAATGTTGCACACCTAAGATGCCAGTTCTGATTTACTGCAGAATTGCTGCAGAAAGAGTGTCAACTCTTATGTATGTGTAGATTTACGCTATGTAGATATTGGGAGATGAGCGCCAACTCTTATGTATGTGTAGATTTCTGCTATGTAGACATTGGGGGATAGGGCCCAGGGAAGATATGCAACATTTTGGAGAAGGACCAGTTCTCTTGCCCCTGTGGAACTCTTCATATTTATGGAATGTAATCTATGCATTAGTGAAAGGATAGCCTAATAATATTCAGCAGTAAAACTATCCCCAGTTTGAAGAACCTGACGCAAAAATAAACAATGAACAATAAACATTCTTGTCCATCGCTAATCTAGAAGCAGCTTTCTTTCCCCAAATAAAAGTATATAAATAAATTCTACTCTTTAAAGTCCCTAGAGTCTATCGGAAGGCATAAATAGCAGTGTCTGCAAGGTTTAAATTAGCTTAATTTCTTTAGTACATGCAGACATCTCCTCCATGCTGTGCTTTATTAGACTTTTTCATGTCTTTTGATACCTATTTATATTTCCTTCCATTAGTGATTTCAAACATTCCATCTTGAAGGCTTCCTACTAGTTTATTTCAGATTATAGGGAAGAAAAAAAAGGAGAAGCTGTCGCTAATGGTTAACAACATACTGTGCTGCTCAACAGTTACAGTTATTGTTTTTAAAGGCTGGGAAAGTGAAAAAAAAGTCTTTGTTTGTTTTGGCAAGCAATTACTGATCTTCCCTAACTAGCAAAAAGAGATGAAAGAAGAAGCCACATCTATTTTCTTAATTCTGTAAACATAATCTTTATTGTTTAGGCATTGGGTAAAAGGGGCTCGCTATTTGTTTAGCACAATTCTGTACTAATGTATAGTTTTGGTTTCCAGGTGCTCCAAAGAGAAGTTAATGTTCTCTAACTGTTATATAAGATGGAATTTGCCAAAAGCACACCTGACCACCTACAATCGTGGTGGCGAACCTATGGCACGGGTGCCAGAGGCGGCACTCAGAGCCCTCTCTGTGGGCACGTGCGCCGTCGCCCCAGTCCTAGGCCTTCAGCTGGGTTTTATAAAACCTTTTCGTTTTAGGGCTCCGCTGCCGTGTGCAAAAAAAAAAAAAAAGGTTCAATCAGTCAATTTCAACTTCTCGCGGGAAAAAAAAAGATCTTGCAAAGTTGGAATTGATTGAACTTTTTACTCCCACCCAGTCTGTCATTACCACTGCAGCCACGCCCACCCAATGGGCCACATCCAGCCAATGGGCCACACCCACCCGGCACTCAACGATGCATAAGTGGGTTTTGGGTTGCAGTTTGGGCACTTAGTCTCTAAAAGATTCGCCATCACTGACCTACAACCTACAAAAGAACACTGAATCCAGAAGCATCCCAAAGATACACATTGTGCTTTTAGGAACTGTGTAACTCCATTCAACATCAATGGCATTTCATTACTCAAATAATATTATTTCCAATCCAAAGAATCATCGATTTCCCAGCATTAAGTTTGCTCTCCCTCATCCAAGAACTGAATATATGTGTCAATTTACTAGTTCCATAGCTTCCAAAGCTAAGAATTAGTGGGAAATAAAGGTAGTGTTGTCTGTAATTTGCAAACTGTTGATAATGAAATTAATTACACAAATGGTTTATTTCAGTGGTTTGCATTGCTCCATGTCTGCCCATAAACACGTCCTCTGAGGATTATCAGTCTGTGGAGTGGAAGAGAATCACCCCATATTGCTTAGAAAGACCAGACTCGTAATGTGCCTGATATACCCAAGACAGAAAGCTGTGATAAGGAACATCATGATCATACAATCAAACACCACTGGAAAAAATATATATGATTATTTTAGCCACATTTATTGATCAAGACGTACAAATCTACTTTCATCTCCAAAGCAGGACATACAGTAATCTAAACTGGAGAGATCTAGGTAAAATGCTTTGCTCCAAAATTGCAAAGAGTTGACATTTCCCTTTTCTAGCTCATAAATATAGTTATGAATAAATGATAGGCATTTCTAAAGATGACTGTTAGTAAGTATTGGGCATTGGTATTTTATGCACATTACAATTCTTTACTGATCTGGATGCATTTACCTGCCATGGTTCAAAGCATCTATAGAAAACAATATACTAGTTGCTTTAATATTGACCTATATTGGCCAGGATATCTGAACATGAATATGAGTAATACTGTCTAAAAGTGGCATTGCAGATTCGTTACAATCAGACTAAATGGATAAAGCCACTGAGTTCACAGACTAACTCTGTGAACATTGAACAGAGGTGACTTTGGGAGAGAAATGGCATCATCACTCCTTAGTTACAGAGGAAGCCAGATGTTTATACGCCTCCAGTCCTTCTCTCTCTCTCTCTCTCTCTCCCTGTGTAGCATACTATCTATTTTCCTACCCAGTTTTTCAGAAATAATTATCTATTCAAAGACACTATTTTATTTCATATAGGTAGAACTCTGTGCAGTTTTGTTTTTTAATCAAGCTTTACAATTATTGTTTATTAATACATATTTAAAAATTAAAATAGGATGAATAAATGTTGATATTTATTAAAATCATTGTACCTTTCTAGTTTCAAAACTAAATACATAATGAACATTTTATATAGTGATTTTATTATTATTATAAACCTATAAAGGAAAATTCATTTAGACCAGCCCCCAAATTATGGTCACTGTAAAATATAGGATTAGTAGTCCAACACACCTGAAAAATATTAAAATTGGCAAAGTTAATATATAGCACACCTTTCATTTTTATTGATTCTATTACTTTTTCAAAAAATGAAAGCACTTCGATATTCAAATTTGAAAAATGCCATGATCCACATCAAAAGAAAGCGGCAATGAAGATAAGCAGAAAAATACTAAGAAAATGCTACCTATTTAGTTTGCATGAATACTTGTATGCACACATTAGATTTCATTTAGTCTGTTATACATAATGTGTAATTTTAAAAATATAAAATACTGTCATATGCATGCAATATAAAAACTATTTTGAGCTTAGCAACAAAATGATAACAACTGATAATTAAATGTGTAACTGTATTATTGGGAACAAAATATTTGTTTCACAACCCCCATAAAAATATATTTGCAATTAAACAGATGGCTGTTTATGAGGTTCATTCAAAACAGTCTTCAGAATGTAAACCATACATTGTTAAGCAAAAAATGTCCATTCATTCTCAAAAGACTTGATAAAGGAAGAGATATGTTTACAACTGAAAATATTTTTCAGAAAACCATCTGTAGCAGAGCTGAGTCCCACATCCATTAATTGCTGACTCCAAGCCAATCACTTCTAAAAGTGAATACAGTATGCAAACAACATGCATCAATCTGATGATGATGCATTAGGACTTATTCTCCAAATGCCCATTTTCCATGGTTGCATAATTTCTCTTTTAAATAAAACATAACTAATAAGAAGTCAGAAAAACAACAGCACAGAATTGTTTGGAATATAATGAAATTAAGGCCTAGCACCTTGAATTTTTCTCAACTGCTCACTATTTTATTTCATCCTTGTTTTGTTCTACTTTTGACTAAATGGAGCCAATCAATGTTACAAAGATATTGATTAAAGGAAAGAGTAACAACTATATCTGCCCACTATATAATTATTCTTCTGACAAAATATCCTAGACAATTAGTTTTGTTCTCATTACAATTTCGATACTAGTTTTATATTTTATTTATATTTTCACCTGAAAAAACAAAAAATAAAATATGACTTGTGTACAGCAACCTTCCTTCTTTCCCAAGTTGTGTCATCATGGCTGCATAAAGAACTCTCTGATAAATTGAAAGATAAAAAGGACAAGTATAGAAAGTGGAAAGAGGGGCACATAACTAAATCAGAATATCAACAAATAGCCCGAGCCTGCAAAGATGAAGTGAGGAACGCCAAGGCTCAAAATGAACTAAGGCTTGCGACCAAAGTCAAAAATAACAAAAAAACCTTCTTTCAACATGTAAAAAACAAGAAAAAAGTGAAGGAAACAATTGGTCCATTAGTGGGGGAAAGTGATAAGAAGGTGACGAGCAATAGGGAGAAAGCAGAACTATTTAACTCGTTTTTTGCATCTGTCTTTACACAAAGGGAAAAAACAGACCGACCTATCAAAAATAGTGCCATAAAAAACAGTATAGAAACACAAGTTAAGATAGGCAAGAAAATGATAAGTGAGCACCTGTCCAGCCTAGACGAGTTCAAATCACCAGGACCAGATGGATTACACTCCAAGGTTCTCAAGGAACTGGCAGATGTGATCTCAGAACCACTGAACTATATTTTTCAAATATCCTGGAGCACTGGGGAACTACCGGAGGACTGGAAAAGAGCTGATCTTTCCCTTCAAAAAAGGGAAAAAAATGGACCCAGGAAATTACAGACCTATCAGCCTGACCTCAATACCTGGGAAGATTCTGGAAAAGATAATCAAACAACGAATCAGCGAACACCTAGAGGCAAACAAAGTCATTACTAAAAGCCAACATGGGTTTGTCAAAAACAGATCATGCCAGACAAACCTTATTGCATTCTTTGACCAA